>NC_081415.1:429756256-430057256 GCF_030272615.1 Cryptomeria japonica
TTTAGTTTGGTGCTTTAAAAATAAACGTGTGTATGCAATTCACATTTTGATTTGTGCTTAAAAATGGGCATGAGTCTGTTTTATGTTTAGAATAGCTCACACATCACAATGCTTTAAGGATAATGAAATCTTGTCTATGTTGGTATTTTGGTATGGTTTTGTCATTGATGTCAACACCTACTAAAACACTAGCACTTTGGAGATCCAACAACATTCACCGGCAAGCAAGTAACTATTGTACAGTTACTAGTATATAGTTCACTGGTAGGATATAATGATCACCGACACTTGGAATGATATGGAAGACACCTGGTAATGTCAATGACATCATGTGGACACTTTGTTTTGAAGAATTAATCATTGATATATTCATATTTGCATATTTGCTTTTACTGGCAAATAGGTCCAGAGTAACCTAGGGTTACACCGACAGGTTTATCTTTTCCAGATTAGCATGGCACACTATGAAGATGAATTATTATTGTTGTAAATGCATTAAGCCGACATGTTTAATCGGTTATGGCATGAGATATTATATTATTTGTAAAATGTTTTTATTGTAATATCTTGTAGAGCCGACCTACTAAAATTGGTCTTAGGTTATAGTATAAATGTAAGATCTTATTTGTAAGATTGAGTGTGGAATGCGAAAAAGAATAAAGAGAAGGTATATGAGAGATTAAGAAGAGCTATACATGAAGACACCATTTGAAGGTGAAGTTAGGCTTTTGTGGAAGCATATTAGCATTACACCGATACTGAATCCAACATATGAAGATGTTATTTTGTGTAGTGCATTCTTATTGGATTTAACCATCCAACTGTAGTCAGTGTGACTCCCATTCTATGATTGAGCAGTGAGCTCTAGGCTGTTGGCCTTTCTGCATGTGCAGACCCCATTTATGTACACTTACTATCTGCAGTAGTATCATCTGATTATGGGTAAGGTTTCCCACCGTGGTTTTTCCCCTTACAGGGTTTCCACGTACAAATATTGGTGTTATGTGTTGTGGATGACTTTATGTTTGTGTTTCATGCATTAATCTTTATCGATATAGCAATTAACTATTAAAAATATCTACCGACATACTTAACTGGTTTACTGGTATTAAGAATTAGGTTGGTTAAGTTGTTTTTGGTTTGAATTTATTAGACAATTGATTCACCCCCCCCTCTCAGTTGTCTCTGGGACCTAACAATTGGTATCAGAGCTTAGTCCTCTTTTTGCAGAATTTTAACAACTTGTGGAGATCCAATGACTACTAATTATTTCAAGAAGGATAGTCCTAAACTTGATGGAACCAACTATGGGATATGAAAGATTAGGATGGAGACACATTTGAATTGCATTGGTAAAGACATCTGGAAAGTTACAAAGAATGGTTATATTGCTATTGTAGCTAGTCAGACTGCTCCAACTACCTTAGCTAAAGATGAGGAAAATGATTGCAAAGCAAGAGAAGCACTTTTGAGCACCTTATCAGATCAACAAATCATGGGATTATCAGATAGGTATACTCCTAAAGCTATTTGGGATCATTTGGAAACACTGAATGAAGGAGATTCCATAGTCAAGATTGCAAAACTTGAAAGCTTCTGAGTCAGGTATGAACATCTGAAAAAGGAAGAAGATGAAAGGATTTCTGCTTTTATGGAAAGAGTAAATGAAATTGTTTTGGGTATTAAATGTTGTGGAGGAACCTTGAGTGAGGATGAAATTGTTTCTAAAATCTTAAGAGGTTTGCCACCGGCATATAAAATGAAGGTTACTGCTATAAATGAGTTGAGAACAATGCCTAATACATCAGTAACTAGGGATACATTGATTGGAAAACTTTCAGCTTTTAAAATTGAGGAATTTGGTCCTGTTACTACTATAAAAATAGATTTAGCCTTTAGAGAATCAACATCATCTACTCTATCATTTGACAAATCAGATTGGAAAGCCTTCTATGCAAGAGAACTTGAAGAAACTAGGAAGGAGAATGAAGAACTTGAAGAACTTGAAGCACTATTTGCAAGGAAAATGCCAAAAGGTCTAGTTGGAAGTAAGTATGAAGGTAAAGCACCCTTTAAATGTTTTAACTGCAATAAGATTGGTCATATGGCTTCGAGATGCCCTGATAGACATGCTAGACTAAGAGAAGAAGCTAGAAGAACATACAAGCCTAATCCTAAATATCAGAGGTACAGATTTAAGAAGAACAAAGACAAATCTTGTTACATTGCTGATGAAGGTGTGACTGATGATTCTGATGAGGATCCAACAGACAATGGATGGGTTTTTGTTGCTATAACAGAAGATCAACTGGCACCTACTACTCAACCGGTAGTACAGGCCTTGGCAGCTAAAGTTGAAGTAAAAGATGAATGGATCATTGATTCAGGATGCTCACATCATATGACAGGAGACAAAGGTAAATTCTTAAACTTTCAAGAATACAATGGAGGTTTAGTAAGATTTGGAGATGACAAAGCCTGTTCAATCAAAGGGAAGGGTACAATATCTCTTGATGGTAAGCATAACACTGACAATGTCTACTATGTTGAAGGATTAAAGCATAATCTTTTAAGTGTTGGTCAATTAGTTGAGAAAGGATTTTAGTTACAATTTAAGAATGGAAAATGAAAAATCATGAATAGAACTAGTTTAGAAATTGCAACCGGTAATCAGACTAGAGGTAATATCTTTCATTTGAATAATAGTGAAAAGACATGCTTGATTGCACATATAGATGAAAGTTGGTTATGGCATAAGAGACTCTGTCATGTAAAATTTGATTGCATGGTGAAGATCAATACTTCTAAGGCAGTTAGAGATCTACCTAAAATTGTGAAACCTCAGAATACAATTTGTAAGGAATGTCAATTTGGAAAACAAGTTAGAGCTAGTTTCAAAAGTATTCCAGAAAAATCCAATAATGCTCTTGATTTGATTCACATTGATTTATGTGGTCCAACTAGAACTAAAAGCTTACAAGGTGATAGATATTTCATGCTAATTACTGATGATTATTCTAGAATGTGTTGGGTTACTTTTCTCAGAGAAAAATTAGAAGCACTTGGAAAGTTCAAACAGTTCAAAGCAATGGTTGAAAATGAAACCGGTAAGAAAATCAAATGTTTGAGATCAGATCAAGGAGGTGAATTCACATCTAAGGACTTTAATACATTTTGTGAAGTGAATGGAATCAAAACACAGCTATCAACACCTCGGACACCACAACAAAATGGAGTTGTTGAAAGGAAAAACAGAACTATCTTGGATGCAACAAGAAGTATGTTATCTAAAGCAAATTTACCACATGTATATTGGAGAGAAGAGGTTAGCACAACCGTCTATACATTCAACAAAGTTCACATCAAAGGTGAAACTGGTAAGACCCCTCATGAACTATGGTTTGGTATTACTGCTACTCTTAAGTATTTCAAAATTTTTGGAAGTAAATGTTATATTAGAAGAGATGAGTATATTGGAAAATTTGATCCTAGAAGTGATGAAGGAATATTTCTTGGTTATTCATCTAAGAGCAAGGCATATAGATGTTTTAACAAGAGATTGCAGAAAATTGTTGAGAGTACAAATGTAAAGGTTGATGAACAATTCAGAGGAACTTCAAGGTATATAGACTCTGAACCAGCAACAAAAATTGTGACAAATGAACCTACACTAAATCCACCAGTATAGAATGAAGATCTAGTTACCCCGGTATCATCAGAGGTTTCCACAATAATTGAAGAACAACAACAAACTAAGACACCCCAGTATGTAAGATTGAATCATTCTGAAGATCAGATAATTGGAAACAAATTTAAAGGAGTTATGACAAGAGGAAGATTGGCAAATGAAGAGGTATGTCTTATTTCTCAAATTGAACCATCATCTGTTAATGATGCATGCGAAGATAAATTTTGTATTAAAGCTATGGAAGAAGAATTAGGACAAATTGAGAAAAATAATACTTGGACATTAGTTCCTCGGTCTAAAGATAAAAATGTAATTGGAACCAAATGGGTATTTAGAAACAAACTTAATGAAGATGGTAAGGTTGTCAGAAATAAAGCAAGACTAGTGTGTAAGGGATATTCTCAGAAAGAAGGAGTTGATTACAATGAAACCTTTGCACCGGTAGCTAGAATTGAGGCAGTCAGATTATTCTTGGCTTTTGCAGCTCACAAGAACTACAAAGTTTATCAAATGGTTATTAAATGTGCATTCTTGAATGGAGATCTTGAAGAGGAAGTCTATATTGAACAACCCGATGGATTTTCTTTGATAGATGACAATGATATGGTTTGCAGGTTAAGAAAAGCTCTGTATGGACTGAAACAAGCCCCAAGAGCTTGGTATGCAAGATTGGATAAGTATCTTTTAAAGATTGGTTTTACTAAAGGAAATGCAGACAACAATTTATATTACAAAATAACTAATGATGACATCTTGATTATAGAAGTATTCGTTGATGATATAATCTTTGGAGGAGAAGATGGATTATGTAAGGAATTTTCTATTAAAATGCAACAAGAATTTGAAATGTCTATGATTGGAGAAATAAAATTCTTTTTAGGATTGCAGATTTCATAGACTGACAAAGGTATATTTTTGAGTCAATCCAAGTACTTGAAAGAGTTATTGAAGAAATTTGGGATGGAGAACTCTAAACCGGTAAGTGCACCTATGACTACAAATGACAAATTATCTCAAAGGGATGAATCTACACCTGTTAATCCAACTAGATACAAATCTATGATAGGAGGTTTACTGTATTTGACACAAACTAGACCTGATATTATGAATGCAGTATGTATTATTCCTAGATTTCAAAGTAATCCTAGGGAAAATCATGAATCAATTGTAAAAAGGATTTTCCGGTACTTACAAGGCACTGTAAATCTTGGATTATGGTATCCTAGAGATGAAAATTTTGATCTATGTGCATACATAGATGAAAATTGGGCAGGAGATGTGGATGATAGAAAAAGCACCACCGGCGGAGCATTCTTTCTTGGAAAGAGATTAGTTTCTTGGTTGAGTAAGAAACAAAGTTGTACGTCTTTATCAATAACAAAATCAGAATATGTTGCAGCAGCAACTAACTGTACACAGGTACTATGGCTTAAGAAAATGTTGAAAGACATAAAGGTAAAATGCAAGGACCCTATTACTATATATTGTGATAACACTGCAGCAATTGATATATCCAAGAATCTGGTATTACATTCTAAAACAAAACATGTTTCTATCAAACTGAATTTTCTAAGGGAAAAAGTTGAAGAAAAGGAGATAAAACTGGTTTATGTGAATACTAAAGAACAACTTGTAGATATTTTCACAAAACCTTTGCCTAAGGAGACTTTTGAATATCTCAGAGATCAGCTTGGAGTCATACCACCACCAGTAGAGACTTAGATAGTTGATGATTGTCATCAACTGGTAGAACTAAAAGACAAATCTTTTACTCCGGTCTTTGATGAGGAAGCTACTTCTCAGGGGGAGTAGTTGGTATCTTGAATTGATTGGTATTTTGTATATGAACTTGGTTTTATTATTATAACTTTGGCATTTGATGTAAAAGGGGGAGAGATATCTATGGAAAAACACATTATCTTTTAAAAAGAGATTGGTATTGAAAACCTTTTGACAACACATGTTGTTCCCAGGGGGAGAAATTGTTGTTTAGGAGAGATTGTTGATTTTTGGTATTTGGCATTTCTATTTTGGCACTTTGATGGTTTTTCCATCTTGTGTTGCCATCAATACCAAAGGGGGATATTGTTGGTATTTTGGTATGGTTTTTTCATTGATGTCAACACCTACTAAAACACTAGCACTTTGGAGATCCAACAACATTCACCGGCAAGCAAGTAACTATTGCACAGTTACTGGTATATAGTTCACCGATAGGATATAATGATCACCGACACTTGGAATGATATGGAAGACACTTGGTAATGTCGAAGACATCATGTGGACACTTTGTTTTGAAGGATTAATCATTGATATATTCATATTTGCATATTTTCTTTTACCGGCAAATAGGTCCAGAGTAACCTAGGGTTACACCGGTAGGTTTATCTTTTCCAGATCAGCATGGCACACTATGAAGATGATTTATTATTGTTGTAAATGCATTAAGCCGACATTTTTAATTGGTTATGGCATCAGATATTATATTATTTGTAAAATGTTTTTATTGTAATATCTTGTAGAGCCAACCTACTAAAATTGGTCTTAGGTTATGGTATAAATGTAAGATCTTATTTGTAAGATCGAGTGTGGAATGCGAAAAAGAATAAAGAGAAGGTATATGCGAGATTAAGCAGAGCTATACATGAAGACATCATTTGAAGGTGAAGTTAGGTTTTTGTGGAAGCATATCAGCATTACACCGGTACTGAATCCAACATATGAAGATGCTATTTTGTGAAGTACATTCTTATTGGATTTAACCATCCAACTGTAGTCAGTGTGACTCCCATTCTATGATTGAGCAGTGAGCTCTAGGCTATTGGCCTTTCTACATGTGTAGACCCCATTTATATACACTTACTATCTACAATAGTATCATTTGATTATGGGTAAGGTTTCCCACCGTGGTTTTTCCCCTTACAGGGTTTCCATGTACAAATATTGGTGTTATGTGTTGTGGATGAATTTATGTTTGTGTTTCATGCATTAATGTTTACCGGTATAGCAATTAATTGTTAAAACTGTCTACCGACATACTTAACTGGTTTACCGGTATTAAGCATTAAGTTGGTTAATTTGTTTTTGGTTTGAATTTATTAGACAACTGATTCACCCCCACCTCTCAGTTGTCTCTAGGACCTAACAGTTTGCTGTGTTTGGAGTGCTTGCTTTCTTTTGTAGGGTGGACCCATAGTTGCATGAAGTACCTTTCCACCCACCTTTGAGATCTTTGGAGATAGGGAAAAGTGACAATGACACCCTATTTTTATTTTAGTAGTGAGGGCTATCTTTGACTAGGGATTTCATCACCCCACAAAGGTATCTCGAATTAGGACATGTTGGGGATATCGACTCTCCCAAAGCGATCTTGAGCAGGTTTTCTGATTGCTATATAAATATTTTGTTCAAGCGACTTGAGTGTTGAGTGAATTCAATGTATGTGGACTCCCCCTTTGCACTAATAAGCTTAGTTAAAGACTTAGGTGGCTTGCTTTGAGAATCTGTCATTTGATTGGTGGTCCCTCAGAACTATAATATGAGCCAATTATTTAGTTGACCAAAAATCCCACATTTGATGGTTCAGGGAGTGTGGATCATACCTCATAGATACCCCTCATGTACCTTTCAAGAATGAGACAAGAATCCCTCGGTTACAAGATCTTCGGATCTTTAGGGTAAGAGAATCTAGTATTCCCAAGAAGTGAGTGTCTTGGTTGGGGATCTAGTACTACTAGATTCTCCATCTGTCCTTCTTGCTTGGGTATTTTGTTGCGGGGATCCCATCAGATGGTTTCCAATTTCTAGCCTAGGTTGTAAATTATTTCATCATGTCTCTAATTTGTTTGATGTTTTAAACCGATAAGAGTCAATTCTTATTGTGCCAATCTAGGCCCTGTTTCTCATCTAACTTCGATTTTTAAAGTTGTCAAAATAAATCTGATTGACCGTACTATCTTTGATATCCGTATGCTGTTTTCAAAAGTGCTCAAAATCAAAATTGTCAAATAAGCTTCCAAAATTCAAAACAAGATATCTCATTCAACTCTTTTGCGATCATTAGTTTGTCTAAAGTCCCTAGTCCTCATATTGCATAGTCTTTCCAAATAGGTCATTACATAGTCCTCATATTGCATAAGTCCTTGCATAGTCCATACATGGTTCTTGCGTAATCATTGCCTAGTTTTTTCATTGTCTATTAGTCCCAACTGGTGCTGAGAGGGGAGGGGTGAATCAACACTATACCAGTTTGTTCCAGATTTAACCTTAATCAAAACTTCTATTCAAACTTAACACTTATCAATATAAGAAACATTAATAAGAAACATGCACACATAAAATCAAACACACATAACTACCAAGATTTATCACGTCAAAACCCAAATGGGAGAAAACCACGATGTGAGTAGAAATTCACAAAATCTACACTCTTCTGGAGTACGCCCGGTGAGGAGCCATCCTTGTTAGAAGATTACAGAGACACTGTTAGGTGTCACCTGGTTAAGGGATTTTCTTTAAGGTCTGTTAGAACCTTTACCCTATTAGAGGTAGCCTTGTTAAAGGACTTAGGATTATCATTTAAGATGTCACTTGGTTAAGGGATTTTACAAAGGGACTTGTAAAGTCCACCTAGTTAAGGGATTTTACTATTGTAGTTATTAGAAAACAATAGAGAGAATGATTTGTTCTAATATCTACTCTTAGCTTAATCAGATCCAAATGAAGCTCTTCCATTTGACCACTGGTTACACTTGCTCTGCACTCTACTAGTGCTATGCATTACACTTGCTTTGCACTCTACTAGTGCTTTACATTCTTTCTCTTCTCTTCACACTATTTGAGCTCTGCACACTCTCTTCACCACTCTTCTATTCACTTAGAAGTTCTACCCTCTTCTCACCTTGCTGGATCACCTCTCTTTAAAATTGCACTTTTTAATTTTTACGATCAAAACTCAATGGTTTTCACCATAAACCTTTATACCACATTTTTCCAACACACAACTACTATTTCCTAAATGAGTTCAAGCCTAAAACTCAATAGATTTGAAATTCAAATCTTCCCGCACTTCCTCTACATGCTCTCCATCATTCTTGCCAGCAACTCATCCTTATCTGCCTTCGCAACTCATAATTTCACCAACCTTTGGGTCATGTTCTATCTCTTTAATACGAATTGGAAAATCCGCACAAATCTCACCTTAATTGGTTGTTAACTATTGTAGAATTCACTAGTTATTTGTTTGATGATATCTCGCCATGACTGACTCACCTTTGGTCATCGCATCCAGCTTAATGATCACTACTCTGAGTTTCTTAGTGGATGGAATTCTTCAACTTGTATCATTGGTTCACTGGTGTAACTCTTCATCTTTTTCCACTGACCACTGATTATCAATCAAACTGATCACCTATCTATCCAGAGTGTTCCAGTCGTGCATAAGACTACTAAACTACAATCTGAGTCACCTCTTGTGACCGCATCATCATTTCATCTATCAATTTTAAAAAGCTGATCTCAACACCTATCCGGTGCTTGATTAATCAGTCAGCTACTCTATTTATCCTTCAACCGATTAGTCTTCTACCAAAATACTACTTAAGTGTGTCAACAATGCATATTTGGGAAGCACTAAATCCTCCATACTATTTGCAACCATGAGTAAACCATTGGGGTTAAACATACCTCCTTGTCTATGAGCTTGGCCTTATTCACTGATAAGTGTTAGTCATCAATGACAATACTAATCGATGAGCCAGTAGTTCCAACATCATTAGTTATGCCAACAATCTCCCCCTTTGGCATTGATGGAAAGACTTCAAACTTCTCTTTTAGCAACCAGTCACTTATGCTTCTGCTGTACCGATCAGTTTCTTTGTTTGAATCTCCCCCTCTCGCTGGCTTCCATTCATGTCACATCTAACTCCAGCTCCCTTCATGTTCCATTTGACTTCATTCCCCCTTTGACAACAATGTCAAAGGTGTAGTCTAGACATCCTATTTCACATATTGCAATGACTGCTCCCCCTAACAGGAGTAGTCCATAATCATCAATCCAAATACATAAATTTTTTAGGAAAATCATATCAGTTTGATATTGTTCCAATCTTCACTCACCTTAGAGCATGTAGGGGAATTACCTCTAGCTTACCTCTGAGATACTCAAAAGTATCCTTAGGTAGTGGCTTGGTGAATATATCTACAACCTATTCCTTGGTTGGCACATATTTTAGTCTAACATCTTTGTCTTGTACCTGTTCCCTAAGATAATGATATTTTATTGCAACATGCTTGGTTTTAGAGTGCATTACTAGGTTTTTCGACATGTTGATGGGACTTGTATTGTCATAGTATATCACCACTGGTTCAGTCACCTTTTCTTGGATACCTTCCAAGATCTGCTTAATCCATACTACATATGTATAGTTGATTGCAATAGCCACATACTCTGCCTTAGCTATGGATTAAGAGATACAATTCTATTTCTTTCTTGTCCATGACACAATCCTATCTCCAAGAAAGAATGCACCTCCACTAGTGCTCTTTTTGTCATCAATGTTCCCTGCCCAATTTGCATTGGTGAAGACACTTAAGTTGAAAGTTCCCTTATGTGGATACTAGAGACCATACTCATTGGTCCCCTTAAGGTATCTGAATATCCTCTTAACCACCACCATATGAGTCTCTTTTGGATTTGCAACAAATCTAGCAACCAGGACAACTGCTTGTGCTATATCTGATCTACTTTGCACTGCATATTGCAACTTACCAATCATGGATCGGTATAGTGTCTCATTCACTTCATTAGCCTCATCATCTTTGGAAAGCTTGCAACTTGTAACCATCGGAGTTCCAACAGGTTTGGAGTCTTCCATTCCAAAGGTCTTCAATATTTCCCTTATATATTTGGTTTGGCTAATGAATATACCATTATTTAGCTGAGAAACTTGTAGACCAATGAAGAATTTTATTTCACCTATCATGGACATTTCAAATTCTTTCTTCATTTCTTCTGCAAAACCTTTTCTCATTTCATCATCTCCTCCAAAGATGATGTCAGCTACAAAAATCTCTGCAATCAAATGTTTTCCTTATTTTCTATTCTTCAAATACAATTTATTATTGTCACTGGTTCTCATGAACCCTATACTTATTAGGTATGAGTGTAGTCTCTCATACCAAGCTCTTGGTGCTTTTTTTAGCCCATACAGAGCCTTTTTCAGCTTACATACCATATCTCTTCCATCTTCTGAAGCAAACCCTTCTAGTTGCTCAATGTACACTTCTTCCTCTAGAACACCATTCAAGAATGTCGATTTGACATCCATTTGGTAGACCTTAAACTTCCTGGAAGTAGCATAAGCAAGCAATATTTTGACCCCTTCCAGTCTGGCCACCGGTGCAAAGGTCTCTCTGTAATCAAAACCTTCTTCCCGTGCATACCCTTTGCAAACTGACCTTGCTTTGTTTCTTACTTCTTGACCAGTTTTATCCATTTTGTTTCTGAGAACCCACTTGGTGCCTATCACATTTTTGTTCTTCGGTCTAAGCACAAGAGTCTAGGTTTCATTTTTCTCAATCTGCTCCAGTCCTTCATCCATAGCCTTGATCCAATCTTCATCTTTAAAAGCCTCCTTTGTTTTTTTGGGCTCAATTTTAGAGAGCATACATGTACTCTCCCTTGCTTTTCTTCTAGTCAATACTCCTGCATTCTTGTCACCAATAATATTTTCAGCAGAATGATTGATTCTGACATACCTTGGTGGTGTCAGTTCATTTCTTGGAGCGTCTTCTATCGGTTGCGCAAGTGCTACTTCACATGCTTCCTCATTTGCAGCTACACTAGGATTCTTGTCAATAGGTTTGACCAATATAGTGTAATGAAATCCTTGATAGTCCTCTAGTTCACTCTTGCTGTCTTGTTTATTTTTCTAAAAGAACTCATCTACTTTGGCATTTGCACTTTCCACAATCTTACCAGTCCTTTTGTTAAAAAATAGTATGCTTTACTCTTTGTGGAGTAACCTAAGAAGATTCCTTCATCACTCTTAGGATTGAGCTTTCTAGAGTACTCATCCTCTTGGTGTAGCACCTGCTTCCAAATACCTCGAAGTAACTCACATTGGGTGAGTATCCACACCATAATTCATAGGGAGTCTTATTTGTCCCCTTCTTCACCTATATCTAGTTCAAGGTATACATAGTAGTACTCACTGCTTCTCTCTAGAAGCCATGTGGAATATCCTTTTGAATCATTAGAGTCCTTACACAATCAATTAGAGTTATGTTTCTTCTTTCAGCAACCCCATTTTGTTGAGGTGTTCTAGGTGCAGACATCTGCCTCATAATCCCCTATTCTTCATAGTAATTTATGAACTCTTGAGAGGTGAACTCTCCTCCTCTATCCAATCTCAAATATTTCAAACTCTTACCAATTCCTCTCTCCACTCGAGTTTTGAAGACCTTGAACATGTGAAAGGCTTCATATTTTTCTTTCAAAAACACAACCCACATCATTCTTGAGAAATAATCTATAGACAAAATGAAGTATTGGTCCCCATAGAAACTCTTAGTCCTCATAGGACCACACAAATATGTATGCACTAAGTCCAACACATTCTTAGATGAATAAGATTTGCTGCTGAAACTAGATCCAATCAACTTTCCTAGCTAACAATCTTTACACATAGCATTCTTAGGCTCCATAATGTCAGGCATACCTCTGACAGACTTCATTTTACTAACCTTTGCTATGATATCAGAATTAACATGATACAATCTTTTGTGCCACATCCAACTATCTTCTACCTTTGCCATTGGGTAACTTCCTCCAATGGTGTCTAGGTAGAATAGATTACCTTTAGTTTGTTTACTGATAACAATCAGACCTCTTGTTTTATCACTTATTTTGCATATTCCTTCATCAAACTCCAAATGGTAACCCTTATTGTTAAGTTGTGCAACACTTAACAGACTATACTTGAGCCCTTATACTCAGTAAACATATTCATAATTGGTTTTATCATTTGGGGTAATAGATCCTTTACCTTTTACCGCATAAGGAGCATCATTTCCAAATCTCACTAGTCCTCTATGCTAAGGAATTTGTTCCTGTCACTAGTCATGTGGTGAGTGCAACCACTATCAATTACCCAGCCTCCACACCGGTTTGAACTAGAAATCAGTATCATATCACTTTTCTCTGTGCCATCTTCCTTTACCACTACAAATGCAATCCCTTATTTATTAGATCATTCTGATTCTTCATCGGTAACTCCTTATTCTGCAAGATAGCACTCCTTCTTTCCCTTCTCTTTGTATCTTCTAAATTTATCCTTCCTATCATTTTCAGGACATCTGGATGCAACATGACCTATTTTATTGCATAAGAAACAATTTAGGGGTAGTTCACCTCTGTACTTCCCTTTTCCTCTTGGAAGCCTTCTTGCTATTAGAGCTTCAAGCTCATCTTGTTCTTGTTCTTGAGATAATAAATTATCATGTTCATGAGAATGACCGGTTCTTGCAGTAGAACTACTTCCAGATTCTTTTTGGAAGATTTGAAGGCAACATCAATCTTAGGCATGCTGTTATCATAGTTGCTCAGTTCAAAGGCAGTCAACTTACCGATCAGGGAGTCAAGTGTAACATTAACTATTCCCAAAGATTTGAGTTCCTGAATTGTAGAAACCCTTATAAAATGTTGTGGTAGCAAGGTTCTCAAGATTTTGCTGACCACATCATCTTCCTCAAGTTTTCCTCCAACATTTTTGATGAAATTTACCACATCCTTTATTCTTTTGTTGTGCTGTTCTATATTCTCTCCTTCTTGCATCCTCATCTCATCAAATTTTCCTCTCCAGCTATCCACCTTAGCCTTTTGTACATGAGGATCTACACCATAAATAGTCTTCAACTTATTCCACATCTCATAGGCTATTTTTAGATCTTGAATCTTAGCATACTTGTTATCAGATAGAGTACTAGCAATCACCTCCATAGTTGTGATGTTATTTTGTTTCCCTTTGATCTGATTTGTAGTGAGAACCCCTGTAGGTTTATTGTACTCTATGCTTATATGATTCCATTATTGATCTCCTAGGGTTCTTAAGTAGAGCTTCGTTCTACCACAACATAATGTGTAGTTGTTCTTAGAGAATTTGGGGCCTTCCTTTCATATCATCTTGGATCTTTCCTTAAGATGTTAAGCTCTTCTGAATATAAGGATTAGGGCTCTGATACCAATTGTTAGTGCTAACCGGTGCTGAGAGGGAAGGGGTGAATCAACACTATACTGGTTTGTTCCAGATTTAACCTTAATAAAAAATTCTATGAAACCTTAACACTTATCAGTATAAGCAACATTAATAAGAAACATGCACACATAAAATCAAACACACATGACTACCAAGATTTATCATGTGGAAACCCAAATGGGAGAGAACCACGGTGTCAGTAGAAACTCACAAAATTTGCACTCTTCTGGAGTACACCTGGTGAGGAGCCATCCCTGTTAGGAGATTACAAAGACACTATTAGGTGCCACCTGGTTAAGGGATTTTCTTTAAGGCCTATTAGAACATTTACCCTGTTAGAGATATCCTTATTAAAGGACTTAGGATCATCATTTAAGATGTCACCCGATTAAGGGATTTTACAGAGGGACCTGTTAAAGTCCACCCGATTAAGGGATTTTACTATTGTAGTTATTAGAAAATAACAGAGAGAATGATATGTTGTAATAGCTACTCTTAGCTTAATCAAATCCAAATGAAGCTCTTTGGTTTGACCACTGGTTACACTTGCTCTACACTCTACTGGTGCTATGCATTACACTTTCTCTGCACTCTACTGGTGTTTGCATTCTTTCTCTTCTCTTAACACTATCCAAGCTCTGTACACTTACTTCACCACTTTTCTATTCACTTAGCAGTTCTTCCGTCTCCTCACCTTGCTAGATTGCCTCTCTTCAAAATTTCACTTTGCAATTTTTACGATTAGAACTCAATGGTTTTCACCAGAAACCTTTATACTATATTTTTCCAACACACAACTGTTGTTTCCTAAATGAGTTCGAGCCTAAAACTTGGTAGATTTGAAATTCAAATCTTCCTGCACTTTCTTTGTGCGCTCTCCATCATTCTTGTTAGCAAATCATCCTTATCTACCTCCACAACTCATAATTTCACCAACCTCTGAGTCATGTTCTATCTCTTTAGTGCGAACCAGAAAATCTGCACAAATCTCACCTTAATCGATTGTTAACTATTGTAGACGTCACTAGTTGTTTGTTTGATGATATCTCACCATGACTGACTCACCTTTGGTCATCACATCCATCGTACCGGTCACTTCTTTGAGATTCTCGATGGATAGAATTCTTCAACCTATATCACTGGTTCACCGGTGTAACTCTTCATCTTTTTCCATTGGTCACTAATCACTTGTCTGTCCATAGTGTTCTGGTTGTGCATAAGACTACTAAACGATAATCTGAGTTACCTCTTGTAATTGCATCATCATTTCATTTTCTATTTTTAAGAAACTGATCTCAACACCTATCAGGTGCTTGACTGATCGATCAGCTACTCTGTTTATCCTTCAACTGATTAGTCTTCTACCAACATACTGCTTAAGTGTGTCAATAATGCATATTTGGGAAGCACTGAATCCTCCATACTGTTTGCAGCTATGAGTAAACCATTGGGGTTTACCACACCTCCTTGCCTATGAGCTTGGCCTTATTCACCGATAAATGTTAGTCATCAATGACAATACTAATTGATGAACCGGCTGTCCCAACATCATTAGTTATGCCAACATTGTCTCAAAGTCAATTCCTAAAAGTTCATGCCTAGTCCAAACTTTGTATTTAACATCAAGTCCAAACTTGTCATCTATTATCTTTAAACTAGTCCTTGCATAGTCTTTATCATGATCAAGTCCAAACATTCCCTCGAAAGATCATTAAGTTCAAAAGACCATCAACATTTCAATCAATCATTTTATCAAATTAGGATCCATTGCTCATCATTCTAGTATAAGGAATCATTTTACCAGCTGCCAATCTCGGTCAACAACAATTCTTAATATCTTTGAGTAGTGTCAACTACTTGGTCAATAGGTTGCATCTTTATTTAAGTTGCACAATCATTTTAAGGAGTCATCCTCATTAGTTGCATGCTCAATATCATGAGTCAAGATGGGCTTACTAGGTGATAGTTTCTTCATGTTTGTGCAACCTAATCTTGGTCCAAATGATGATCAGGAAGAAATCATTGACGACATCGATAACCTTAGTTGGAGGTTAAGAACAAGTGTTTCCCAGTATATGGGAGTTGAATTTGTCATAGATGCGGAAATATGAAAATCAATTTGAATTCAAAGAGCGACTGAAAGAGAAATTGTTTGGCAAAAGCTTGAAAGACTTAGACTGCAACAACAATCTCCTTGTCTCAATCCTCAGAAACCTCCTCATCCCAATCCTCAATAGGATGTTAAAATATATTGCATACATCATACTTCTTCAATATCAAGTCTAGCATTTATGTCTTGAGTGCATCATAGATTGTCATAGGTCTTTCATTCCCAAGTCATCTTAAGGGGCATTCACACCCTTAACAACATCACAAAAGGCTAATAATAAGATGAACCCGAATAGTGACCCATTGGTTAATCCTACATGGAACATGGACTTATCAACCTACCAACATACGCAACCCCAAAGAGCTAGAACACTACCAATAAATATAAACATGATGCCTTCATTAGAAGAAATCCAATGAAACTCGATGCGCGAAGAACTTGAGGCTGCCCAACAAGATCCACAAGTTCTAACAGTCCTTGACACCCTTCTTAACCATGATAGGGACACATATCTTTCTCTTTTAATTCAGAATGGAGCCAAGTTACCCCCAAATTTTGACATTTCAACAATCTTGCCACTAGGAGTAATTTTGAATCAAAATGTGAATTAGACACCAAACACTTCACAAAAACATGTTGCATCTTAAAGATCAACCCATGATACAACTCAAAACACACAAGTGATAGCAACCCAAGCCACTATGGCTTCAACCCAGAGCTCTCAATTGGGTTTCATCTCCTTAACTCTAATCATCACATCTCAAACGACTGCAAATGTCACTTCACAAACCACATCGAATGTCCCAAATACATCAACACAAGCTCAAACAAGTGTGACTCAAAATACAATTCCCACTAGTACTTCTCAACCAACGATATTAGTCTATGTGGGATCTACTTACAATGGTCAAGATTTGAATCAAGGCTCCACCGGTTGATATGGATCAAGTCAGCCCAATGCTAGGACACAATTTACATACTTCACAACACCCAATGGAAGTCCTAATACACAGCTGCATAATCAGTCAATATTCCAACAATCTCCAATATACACTGTTAGAATCAAGGATCACTGAGGGGGAGGGGGTGAATCCGTGATCTGCCATAAATTAAATACATAAACTTATTCTTTGTCCACTGGTTAGCAATGCATAACAGAAAATAACATAAATAAGCAATAAATAAACCACAGATCCACAACACTAGAATTTTTACATGAAAACTTGGAAAGGGAAAAACCACACTGGGGCTAGAATCCACAATATTCATATACTATGGCCAAGAGTACATAAATATTACATAGATGGTGAATGCACTTGCATTCATGCTTATTGCCTAGAGCTCACAGCTCAATTACAATACCCCAAAAGGCTACAACCTTCAGGGAAGTCTCACTGACTTACAATTTGATTACAATGAGGAAATGCAATAAAAGGAGCTCTAAAGTAGCATCTAACAATGCATGAATGAGTTTCGGTTAAGTACTAGATCTCTAACTATCCTTACTCTGCAAATACTCTGTTTATGTCTCAGTCAACTACCAAATTATCTATGAACCAAATGCGCACGTTAACTACAATCAATCACACCAAAATAGATCACCACAAATGTATTACACTGAAAACTAATCACCAATTCAATCTAATATATTCAATCTTAACAAAAAATATAATCTCTTTCAAGTCAGCTTCAAGAAGTGTACCAAGTAGCTTCAAGTTGGCTTCAATCTTTAACTAAACATAGCACCGAACCAAAAGAGTAAGATCACATGATTCCTAAGGATCTTCCCATTCACCAAGAATACGAAATCAACCACCAAAATCATTGCAATCATCATAAATCTTTTCGGACCAAAACATTACTGAGATAGCCCTGAATTATCAGTTAACTGCCTGTTGTTTAACTCCTGTTTTTGGATAAGAGAAATCATGATCGCCGAATCGAATCTCCAAGAAGAGTTTCTATCAATGAAAACCTTAGACCAATAAGCAACTACTGGAAGTCATTAGATGAGTGTCAAATTCCAACAATCTCCCCCTTTGGCATTGACGGCAACACTCGTGAAAAATGGGTAAGTGTTGAAACCTATGAAACTTGTACACTAGATCAAGAATAAAAGAATTTTAAGGCTCCGCCTTAGATCAACAATCCAAAAATCTGCATTACCAAACTGTACACTCCATACACAACCAGCCTGTACATTTTTCACCTTATCTCTCCCCCTTTGATAACAATGCCAAAGATAGGATGTGCAACAAAATATTTTGTACATATATACACACCAGATGAATAGATCTATACATATTTAAGTACATCTGCATATGCAACCTTAAGGAACCCAAAATAGGTGTTCCAACCTGCCCGCAATCTCCAAAATTGAAACAAAACCATTCAAAACATAAGCATGAAATTATATTGCCGCAATCTCAGTTGGTGTCTCCTGAGACATATTTTGAATACATTTCATCTTATGGTACACTAAGGTGTCTAACCAAGGAACAATTAGGTTCCAGAGTTCACCTATCTGCCTAACCATTTTCTCCTTCTCCTTCTCAAAATTCCTAATCTACTCCATAATAATCAAAATTTGTCCTTCAATACTGCCGATTAAGTTAGTCATAGGGTCATAAGCCTGAGAAATTTGAGCTAACTGACTTCCGTAATTATCTATTTGCTTGTCTATTTTAGTGAAATTTTTTGTCAAAACTAGACAAGACTTATAAACCTCATCACCTTCCATTAAAGCCTCATCAATTAGTTTTAATTCTTTATCAAGCTGAGCCTTATCATTCCTAATCATTTACAAAAATGTTTGTACTTTGGCATCTTTGAATTTCTCCATAGCCTGCCTAGTTGATGCCTTGGTCAAAGAATCAAACTGAGAGGATATGTGATCTATTAGGTGCTAAAGCTTACCAGATGAACTGGTATCAACATTGAGTTGTAGTTCCGATACCACATGTTCCAAAAATAAAAGTGTTTTCTCAATGAGTCTCTTCTCTTTTGATTCAGATTGCGCTAAGTCCTGACTAGATTAAGCTTGGAGAGAAGCAACAACAATCATCCTTTCTTGTTACTACTTATCAAATTGCCATTAGTTTCATATCCAAAGTCATACTATATTCTAGTCGGTTAGTATTACTGAATCATGCAGTCGGTACACACAGAGAAGTCGGTATGAACAGTCTAGTCGGTTACTGAAGAAAGCAGTCACAGGACATAGTATTCACCGAGCTGTTTACCGAGTAAAGGTTCATGGCTACCGAGTGGTAAAGTTAACTCACCGAGTTGATATTCACCGAGTGAAATGTTTTACTAAATACATTGAACCTGGACATGCACATGAAAATGTGTTACAAGATCAAGGCACATCTAAATGTTTTTGGATTGGAAATTGCACTATGAGATTATGTATGATTACAAGGCCAATCTAACCTATGAGATATTTTGTTTAGTTATTCATTCAAAGAATCTTTTTGTAAGATCAAAGCAATGAATCAGATCACCACTATAAGAGATCTATATATATAGCATGATTCTAGGGTTAGATATATCACATGATATGATGTGATAAGAGATGCAATGAGATAGCAGTGTGTATGCATGAAGGAAGACTATTATAGAGACACAAAGAGGTCACCAAGAAGGTTATCAGTGAACAGTCGAAGAATAGAGTAAACAGAAGGTTTTACCGAGTTTCATTATGGGTTACTGAGGTATAATACAAGCTAGGTAATCTTATTCAGAGCACATAGAATTTGCTTTAACATTTCAGATCTAAAGTTGCAGATATTTGTAATGAATATATTATAATATTTTGAAGTTGTAAGAGAAACCTTCAACAGGGTAAAAGACTCTAACCAAGTCTATAAATTGTAAATCCTTTAACCAGGTGCTACACTTATATAGAGTTGTAAAAATCCTTTAGTAAGGTAGATCTAATTGATCTTAATACTCCTAACAGGGTAAGCTATCAGAAATAGCTAAATGTAGCTCTAACCAAGCATTCTTTATTATTGCAGTAGTGAAGTTGTGGGTGCCATCCCCACCACAATTTTAATCTCTAACCAAGAGTTTCTGCGTGACCAAAATATATGTGTTATGGAGTGAATCATGTATGATTGTTATCTATTGATTATAGTTTTATTTTATGTTACTGCACTATTCTATTTATGCATAATAGTAAGGTTATTACAAAAGAAAAATTTTGGAGTACTGATTCACCCCTCCCCTCTCAGTACATTAGCTTTCTATATTGGGCCTAACAATTGGTATCAAAGCTTGAATCTTGGAAAAGGGTTTAACCACCTAAAGAGAAAGATCTTAGCAATGGAATGCTACAAACAATCTTGGAGGATTGTGCATCTTCAAGAAGAGTTGGATAATGCAAATCAAGTGATTGAAGACATGCAGAGGCAAATGCAAAAATCTCTGAAAGTAAGGAGAAGATTATCTAATGACTTGCAGGATTCTCAAGAGCTAGTGGAACAAATTGAGACATCATCTGAGAATAGTATATCTGAAGAAACTGAAGAAATGATTGGAATGTTGAAAGAAAAGAACAAAGCATTGGCTGATCAACTAAAAGCAATGAAAAGAGAACATGAACATTTCAGTACACAAATGACTGAAAATCTAGATGCATTAAGGAGAGCTAAGGATAAAGCAAGAGATCTACAAAGAGACAAACAACAACTTGAAGCTCTAGTATCTGATAAGGATGATGAAATCATAAGGTTAATTGGTATTCAATAAAATATGATAGATCAACTAGGTTATGCTCATCATGAAGCAATTCTGAAGAATGATGAAAATTAATCATTGAAACTTGAAGTATCAAGGTTGACTGGTGAACTTGAAACTGGAAAAGAAATCCAAAGAATCATTGGAGAAAAGTTATGAAGCATCAAAGATGTTGGATGAGAAATTGAATACAAGAAGACTCTACAAAGATGGAGGACTCGATTACAAAGGAAAAGACTCTACCGAGAAAGGAATTAATACTACCGAGAGAGGAGAATCATCAAAACAAACTGAAAAAAGAAATAACATCAAAAGGAAGAAGCCTATTTGCTACTACTGTGGAAATCAAGGTCATACTGCCAACATATGCCAGATCAAAAAAGGTAAGCAACTGAATATCTCTAAGTCCAATGGATATTGTTATAATTGTGAAAAATATGGTCACATACCTAATCAATGTAGGACAAAGTCTGTTAACAACCATCAGAAGGCAAAATTCAAAGGGTTTTGTAAAAACTGCAATAGATATGGACATAGTACCGAGAGATGCTGGTTTAAGCAAAAGAACTACATGAAGTATCCACATTGAGCAAACACTGGAGGTTACCGAACTCACATAGATTCTTACCAAAAATATGCAGCAGTACCATGGGATTACAATACAAGGATATGGTGTGAATGTTGTGGAAGATATGGACATATAAGTGCCAACTGTTTTATAAGGTTTGGAATGAACAACCAGAGATCATGGAGAAATCCCGGTATGACATGTTTTCATTGTCACAAAGATGGACATTTAGCTGGAGATTGCAGAGATCAACCGAGAAGAGACACCGAGGAGATAAAAGAAAAATTCAAGATGATTTGGAAAAAGAAATAAATTATGTCTGATGAAGAAAGCACCTTACCTACCGAGTTAGGTGCACCTATTTCAAATTAATCAAGAAAAGGTATGAAGGGACTGCATTCTTTAAAAGTTAAATCATACCAATTCCTATTTTATTATGAATAGAATTCAAAATCTGCATTGTTAAGATGCAATTAGAAAAGTTTACATACTATACAGGAAACCTGTCAAGTCAGTTAACAAAGCAAAGTTGGATACACGGTGAAAACAAAAAATGAAGTAAATCGGTAAAAGGTGAACCGAGTGCATTTAATATCATGACCTAACTTGCATGGAGCCCGATAAGGTATTTTTGAGTACTTAAAAGTGTTTTCAAGGTCATTTTAATTCACCCAAGTTTTTGAGAAGTAGAGTAGAGCGAATCAAAGTGACCAAACTTCATTTAGAGCGAATTTTCAAGGTATTTACATCAATCTATTCACACTGTTTAGTTGGTTTTTGATCTAGTCAAATTGCTAGTGTCTACCAAGTGTGAAGAGTAAGCTACTTGTAAACCCTAAGGTTAACCTGTCAAATTTTTACTCGAGATCTACCATGGCGCCCAAAATCCAAGACCCTGTAGTTGTCCAAAATGTGGAGAAGCCATCTTTGAAGTATTCTCTAACTCCTAAAGTCGCCTCAGAACCGGATGATAAAACTGCATTTTCACTCATCCCGGATCAAGTCTTATTGGTAGAAGATGTCAGATTCTTTACCAAGTGCCGTGTTGAGGAACTCAGTCATGTAGAGATTAGTGACACATATGATGAACTGTGCACTGATGGCAAACTAGATAGTAAATTTGAACATATCAGAATCAAGGGATTAACTGAAGCCCTAGTCTATCCTCGTGTGTTCAAACCCCAATGGGTTAAGTTTGTATTAAGCAGAGTACATGATGATTTCATGTGGCTATAAGAGCAACCGTTCAAGATCACGAAGGAAGTCATTCACCTGATCACTGGATATCCCATCTACGATCATACTCGTGCATAGAAAATGATATCACAAAAGGAGCTAATCAGTCTAACCGGAGTAGAATCTGATTACTGAGCACTGAAATTGAATAATGTCACTAATGCTAAACTGAAATTTGCAATCAGAGTCATTGGTTACTATTTCTTCCAATCTGCAAGGGAAAACAGTGTACCATGTGCTGCAGTAGACCTGGCCTACAAAATAGTAAAGAAAGGAATGAAAGTAGACTTGTGTGAAGTAATACTAAAGAACTTATTCGAGAACCTAAACACAATAAGGAAGCCGAAGAAGAACAACTCAGAAAACACACTCAAGTTCGGTTCACTACTTGTCTGTATGTTTTTCTATTTTGAAAAGTTCTTTCCCTCAGTCGGTAAAGTAGTATGGGAGCTACACCGACCTATCACCCATCAGATCAATGATTACATCAAGAAGTTAGGAGATAAATTTAATGATGTCATGGATGATTACTTTAGCAAATTCCAAGAGAAAATGCACAACAGGTACAGGATCCCACCACAGCTGGTTGAAAAATACAAGGACAATATTTGTTTTGAAGTCGACACTAACTACTGCTATGTAAATGTTGTTGAACTAAGGATTCAGTCGTTGCAACCAATGGGTTATGAAATTGATTATGATATCACATAGCAACAAATTGATGCCTACCTATCATTTCCAAGACATGCAACTGAACTAAGGTATGGAACCTATGAAGAGGTAAAGGAGAAAGTAAAAATGAGCATTGTAGTTCCTAAGGCTACAAGGAAAGCTACAAAGATGATAAAAGCTTTATCTGAGAAATTCAGAGAAGAATCCTCATCTACACCTATCAAAGGCAATCTTGCCATTACTGAGGAAGAATCAAAAGCATAGGAGGCTACAATAACATTGAGCACAGAGTTGCCAAAGGGAAAAGTTCTAAAAAGAAAGAAACAGGACATCACAAAGACCCTGCTGACTCCACCAACAAAGAGACCCAACACCAGAGCATTAGCTGCATCACCGAGAAAGAAAAAAAAGACTGTTGCCATTCCTAAGGTAACAAAGACTTACAAGAAATCTACTCGGAGACTCATTTTGGCAAAAGAGTCAAGTGATACAGAGTCTGATGATGCTAACAAATTCCAGATTGTGAAGAGCAAAAAGGCAAACATTCACAGTGTTGAAAACTTTTGTGCCAATCTTAAGGAATACGGTGGATTTGCAGGATTCAGATATGTTAAGTATGAGTCTAGGAACAATGATGAGAAATGATAGATTGAAGAAGCTATCATATGTACACTTCTAAAGTTTCGGTTAGCACCATTGGAACTAGCGAAGTCACTTCCAAGTGAACTCTACTCACATATTGATAACAGATGGAAATATGCAATGGATTTATAGAGACAAATAAGAGAAAGAAGTCTTGTCCACTTATTTCCTGACATGTCCGTAGCTGAAATCAAGGAGCATTTGTCCACATACAATTCAAAATTTCTTGTGAAACAGAGAGCCTTAAAATTGATGAATGGGCTATATATTGATGTGGAGAATGAGACTAAGGCCAAGTGGCGGGAGATCTTCAAACAAAAGGATGTCGGTGAACAATCTCAAATTGAAATTGTTGATGTCACCGAGAAAGATCCAGATGTCATCGAGCAAGGTCCAGATTCGGTTGACACAATACAAATTGATGAAAATGTAATGGATGAAGCCGCACCGGAGCAAGAAATGATTGAAGGCACCACTTATGCAAAACTTGTGTCTAGTGAGTCGGTCTTAGAACAAGTTCAACCTTATCCACTGGTGAAGCCAATAGTACCAACCAAAGCCCCCAAGGACACCGAACAAGTTACCAAAGGTAACAAGTCTGAAGCTGCAACAGACACAACAAAAGATCAATCGTCCCAGGGACAAACAAGCACAACAAATATTACAGCAGAGACCCCTACCACTGAGCCATCCAAAGACATTGCAACTGCTATAGGAATAGTGTAAAGTGTTGCATCTACCAAGAAACCTACTGAGGGACAACAAGCCTCACAAGCACTTGTCTTAGTGCCCCAGACAAAAGGAAAAGAGAAAAAGGTGAGAAAGCATAGTTTTAAATTTGACTTATCTAAACTAATCGTGTTGCCCAATGTCGACATCTCCAAATTAAAAGGGCAAGCACTCAATGAATTTGGTGAACTATGCAAAGCAATGGCTGAACAGGAGAAACAACTGGCAATACAGAAAAAGAACAAGGTACTTCAAAAGGTTAGGACACTGCTCACAAAAATGCTACCATCAGCAATAGTGCCAACCGATGCAGCCATCCATATTCAGTTGGATGAACTCCTTAATCAGATTGAAACATCTGGAGTTGATGCATCCGAATACATAAGAAAGATCAAGGATAAAGAGCTCACAACAAAAATAATAGAGGAAGTCCAAAAATCAATTGCTGTTGGCAAGGTAAAACTTGTCAAATTCATTGCTGAGTTGACCTCTCAACTCAAGCACATTCTTTATTTATTCCAGAAATTGTGTACATTTTCTTTATTTATTAAAGACATCAAAAATAAAACTGATGCAATTGAGAAAGAGATCACCGATCTCTCATCCAAGTTGACCACTGAGCCTAATTCAGTTCAGACTTTTTACAAAAAGCTACAACAGCTCATGGCTCAACAGTTAGAACTGAGGAATGAAGAGCATAAAATTAGGATGGATATCATGACCCTTCAAACATTATTCCTTCCTCATCTCTCATCAGTCCAAGAGCAGCTTAACCGAGCTACAAGCTTATCAACTACCCAAGAGGGAAGCACTCTTGATGGATTGATATCACTCTTATATGATATTCAAGCACATAACTCATTAATGGAAAGTCTCAAGGACTCACTCTTAGTCATCCTCACTGACGTCGGGACCAAGTATAAGACTATTTTTGATCAGTTACCACCTCCAGATGCAAATTAAGTTTTTAATGTTTGTGAAAAAAGGGGAGTAATATTATGTTACTACACAAAGGAAAGCCCAGCAAAGGGGGAGTAATTCTACACTTGGAGAATAGTACAGTTTTGGTAACACAATTTTGAGTATTGTATACAAGGGGAGTATACCAAGTAGAATATACAGAGCATTCAAAGCACACAAGTACAGTACAGAACCAAACCGAACATGCAAAATTTAGAGTAATGTATAGGATAATGATAAGGGGAGTATATCTGCATATACTATTGACTATTGTACATATTGTCAAGTATAGTCATGTTGTCAAGTATATAGTTTTTTGAGTTATGACTTTGTAAGTAGTTTTTGTCAAACATCTCAACTAATGTCAAAAGGGGAGATTGTTACTACTTATCAAATTGCCATTAGTTTCATATCCAAAGTCATACTATATTCTAGTTGGTTAGTATTACTGAATCATGCAATCAGTACACACAGAGAAGTCGATATGAATAGTCTAGTCGGTTACTGAAGAAAGCAGTCATAGAACACAGTATTCACCAAGTTGTTTACCGAGTAAAGGTTCATGGCTACCGAGTGGTAAAGTTAACTCATCGAGTTTATATTCATTGAGTGAAACGTTTTACTAGATACATTGAACCTAGACATGCACATGAAAAATGTGTTACAAGATCAAGGCACATCTAACCGTTTTTGCATTGGAAATTGCACTATGAGATTATGTATGATTACAAGGCCAATCTAACCTATGAAATATTTTGTTTAGTTATTCATTCGAAGAATATTTTTGTAAGATCGAAGCAATGAATCAGATAACCGCTATAAGAGATCTATATATACAACATGATTCTAGGATTAGATATATGACATGATATGATGTGATAAGAGATGCAATGAGATAGCAGTGTGTATGCATGAAGGAAGACTGTTACAGAGACACAGAGAGGTTACCGAGAAGGTTATCAGTGAACAGTTGAAGAACATAGTAAACAAAAGGGTTTATCGAGTTTCATTATGGGTTACCGAGGTATGCTACAAGCTAGGTAATCTTATTCAGAGCACATAGAATTTGCTTTAACATTTCAGATGTAAAGTTGCAGATATTTGTAATGAATATATTGTAATATTTTGAAGTTGGAAGAGAAACCTTTAACAGGGTAAAAGACTCTAACCAAGTCTATAAATTGTAAATCCTTTAACTAGGTGCTACACTTATATAGTGTTGTAAAAATCCTTTAGTAAGGTAGATCTAACTGATCTTAATACTCCTAATAGGGTAAGCTATCGGAAATAGCTAAATGTAGCTCTAACCGAGCATTCTTTATTATTGCAGTAGTGAAGTTGTGGGTGCCATCCCCACCATAGTTTTTCTCTCTAACCAAGAGTTTCTGCGTGACCAAAATATATGTGTTATGGAGTGAATCATGTATGATTGTTATTTGTTGATTATAGTTTTATTTTATGTTACTGCACTTTTTTGTTTATGCATGACAGTAAGGTTATTACAAAAGAAAAATTTTGGAGTACTGATTCACCCCTCCCCTCTTAGTACATTAGCTTTCTATATTGGGCCTAACATTTCTGTTAGAGACATTTGATTGAATGGCTTGTCAAAACTGATGTTAATTTGAGGAAAAATCCCTCCGCTTTGAATTTTTGAAGTGTCAATTTCCATAAGGATTGAAGTTTCTGTTATTTTTTCTTTCCCTTTGATTTGTTTCTCTTATTTTTCCTCATCCTTTTTCTCAGCCTCCTGCCCTGCTTTACCTTTATCCTCTATGGGTGCCTCTCGTGCACTAGTGTCACCACTTGGTGCACCAACCTGTGCCTCAGCTGATTTTACATTTCCCTAATCTATCTCAAGCTCTACAGAATCTAAAATTTGTTTCTCTAAAACATTCTTTGTGTCTTTCTCATTATTTACATCATGCACTGAAGGATTCTCTGACTGAGTGGCTGCATCATGTGAATAAGATTCTACTAGCCGGTTCTCAATGAGAAATTTTTTTCCATATTTTAATGGTTTCTCTCCTTGTTTCCTCTACTCTACCAACCATAAGGCTATTGAATCTGTGTTTTCTCCTGAATTCCTTTTTATTTGCTAGAAAAATTAATCTATCAATTTCTTCAATAGTGATACTGGTGCACTGATTGACCAGTTCACTTTCCTTTATTTCTCTATCCATCTGACTTGCAGATTTTCTTCTGGCATCAATTATACTCTATAGATCTTTTGGAATATATTTTTCTAATTCAATTAAAGCTTTACTAAATACATCCATATACAAAACTACAACTTCCTCAATCTGGATTTTATCCTTATCATCCATATTTTCATAATATACAAAAATATTCTTCAAATTTCCATCTTTAATAATTTCATCTATTAACTCTTGAGTAGACAAAGGAGGAATAATATGATACTTGGTTTGGGCGGTCTCCATCTTACCAGATTCAATTGCCTCATCCAAGTTAGATTTTATCTTTCTTCCTTGCTTAGGCTTGCTTACCGGAATACGATCAGACTTTGCCTTGCTCTCCTTCAACCCTTTCTTCTCAACATCGGATTGAAGTTTTTGGATCACCCTTGCAAATTATCCTTTCTTTGGGGCCTTTGGAATGTCTGCATCTGACTCAGTTTCAGATGCCACTGGGGAAACTACAACATAATTGTTATGCCTAGCATATCTATTTCCCCATTTTGGTTTCCCTAAGTCAAAATATGGACCCCCCCTTTTTTAGTTTCTTTCTTCTCTTCTTGGTGTCGACCTTGGAACTCCGGAATCCCAGAGTCCCGAGGTCCCTTTTTGTTTTTACCTCAGAACTCCAGAATCCTGGAGTCCTGAGGTCCCTTTTTGTTTTTACCTTGGAACTCTGGAGTCCTAAGGTTTCTTCTTGTTTTTACCTCGGAACTCCAGAGTCCCTGAGTCTCGAGGTTCATTTTGGTTTCGCCTCGGAACTCTCGAATCTTGGGGTCTTGAGGTTCTATGTTGTTCCAACCTCAGAACTCTGGAGTTCCAGAGTCTCGAGGTCCTGGGTCTTTCAACCTTGGAACTTTGGAGTTCTGGAGTCTCAAGGTGGCTTTGTTTTTCCTTCGTTCCACCACGGAATCCCGGAACCCTGGAGTCCAGAGGTCGTGTTTATGGTTTTCGTACGGAAGGGTTTTGGGAGGCTGTATATAGGAGATAATAAACATTTTTAGTTCATTTTGTGCATTCAGAGTTTCTCCTCCATAGCTCCAAGTCACGAACCTCCGGACTCCAGAGCTCTTTTTCTTGGCGTCTGTTTTTTTTTTTGATTCACCAGGTTGGTGAATTTGTTTCCTGTCCTTGTGTTTTTCTAGATTAGATGTCTTTTTGTGTTTTTGTTCTTTTTGTTCCTTTTGCTTTTGTTGTTTTAAGTGTGTGCCCTAGCTATCCACCTTGGAACCCTGGATCCTCGGAGTTTTGGGTTTCATGTTACAATCCACCCCAGAACCCCGGATCTCTAGAGTTTTGGGTTTTGCCTTCCATCCCACCCCAGAACCCTAGATCCCCAGAGTTTCGGGTCACCCCAAATCTGGAGCCCGGAACCCCGGAGTTCTAGGTTGTTCCAAATCTGGAGCTCGGAACCCCGAAACCCCAGAGTTCGGAGCCCTTTTCCTTTTTGCTTACCCCGGGACCCCGGGACCCTGAAGTCTCGAAGTGGATCAAGAATTATGTTTAATATTGAGGACTAAGATTTGTGTTTTGCCTGCAGGTTACAGTGATTAGATGGACTCATCTGCCAACAAGAGAGGTAAAGAAATCGACAGACTTCCAGCCACAATGAAGTATCAATATCAAGGAGAGGTCCATGTTTTGAAGCTGGACGATCAAATTAGATGGGTCACGGACACCGAAGTGGGACACATAGAGATTGGGGATATTGCAACCCAATTAGATAAACATAACCTAGATGCTCCCCACTGAAGAATAAAGAGGTCAGGTCTTGTGGAAGCTACTGTATTCCTGTAGTCCCTTCAAGCACCTGAGTTTATAATGACCATCGCTCCATTCTACAATCCAGAGACAAGAAAGTGTATGGATGCACATGGAAAGATTGTTATCAACTTGTCACCAGATATGCTAGGGTTCATCTTCGGAATCCCAACTAGGGAAGAGGAATTCTTATTAATAGAAGAAGAGGCCTTGAAAACATGGAACAAGAAGGTGTCAGCTAGCAAAAGACACATGAATACCAAATGGTTGGAAGAGGAGAGGAAAACATGGCTTAAGGCTACAGAGATCCTGACGGTAGACTTCAAAGAGCCTCAGAGGGACTTAATTATCATGCTTAGCAGGGCCTTCGACAAGCCTGACTGCAAGCATTTCCACCCTTGGATGTTCCAATTTATGAGTACCATATTGATAAGAAAGCAATACTTTTATTGGCCGCAAATTCTTTCTGACAACATTTGTAAGCAGATGAAGGAGGTGCATCACACCCAGAAGTTCTTTTTCACATCCTATGTCATTTGGGTAGCTGCCAGAGCCAGAAAGTTTCCAGGCCTATATGTAGAGGGGCATCTAGGAGAGAAGGAGGGACATAAGAAGATATGGGAATATTATTCCCAGCTCACTCTAACAAATGTAAAGACACACTTTAAGAGGGTTAATGATGCCTTCATCTTCCCTATAATCATTAAGTTAAATAGAGACGTAGGATATCGGATAAGCTTAGAAGCCATGGCTATTATCCGGGAGTGGGTGTGTTGGTTCATCCAAAACCCACATTCCACTTACATCAGAGTTAGTGGATTCACAGGAAATCCAATGTTGCTGCCTCGTTATTGCAACGATAGGGTAATCCTGCTTGAGTATGTAAGACAACTTCTTGGTCTCCAATCACTGCTATCTTCTAAACATAAAATAGGTATTGACTTCTCGGTGTCCATTGGGTACTTCACCTATTCTAAAATACAAGTGGTGAAATTGGCCAAGCAAGAGCTTCAGGATTTGAACCTGAAAGAATCTAATCATATTAGGGAATTTTATGATCCCTACGGGAAACTTAAGCAAGCTATGCCTAAGGCATATGAGGGGCATAGACCCAGCTTTGAAGTCAGGGAGAAGAATTATAATAGGTTGTTTGTGCCACAAGTTAAAGACTTTGGTATCGAGACTAACCTCCCTAAAGACCTGAGGGATGATGGAGAGTTACTCGATCCAATTTATAAAGAATCAGGAATAGACAAGAGGCCCCTCTCCCCAGTGAAATGGTCTGCGAGTGAAGATACAGATATGGAGAAGGTCTCCCAAGTAGTCATCAATAGGACTAAGCAATGGTTAAGATAGAGGGTCAGACCCAGTGCATCAAAAACAAAACAAAAAGAATCCACCTCAAGGGTGCTATAGTCAAGAGGCCATAAAGAGTATGCTCGAAAAATGAGGTCAGCTTCAAGATAGAATACCTCTACTGACCCAGGTGAGGAGGAAAAGCCTCAAGAAAGCACTGAGGACTTGCTAAAGAAACTCTAAGAAAAGATGAAGGAGTCTAAATTACTAAAGAAGGCTACAGACCTAGGGGTGACTGATGGGCTAGGTGTCGTTCCACTTGCTAGAGTTCTCCCACCAAGGAGAGAACCCAGAAGCCACCAAGGAGGTACCTTCTCAGCCACCCTCCACAAGTACAATTAGTCCTTTAGGCACTGCTGCTCTCACACCACCATTTGTTAATGTATCCATAGGGCAGCCCAGAGTACAAGCTCTTACATCCACTACTAAAAAAGTGAAAATTAGAAACGTTGAGTCTAACTCTGACCAGGAAGAAGAGAATCTCAATCGACAATAGCCTCTAGGTAGTGAGCAAGAAGGAGGTGAAGCAGAGGATATCCTGAATGAAAGGTTGATTCTAACTCTTCAAGACCAAGAAGACTTGCTTAAGGATATAGAAGTTGGGCAAACAGAGATGGACCTAGGGAATGAAGAAATGGCATTCAATGAGGATGTTAGTGGTAGGCTAGGAGAGTTACACAAACAACAAGCTCTCCAAGCTAACTTAGCCTGCCAAATTTCATCATTCCAAGTTCCTGGCCAAATGGGAGCTAAAGCAGAGGAGTAGGTAGAGGAGCAGGCAGAGGTGCATGTTATAACTATTGAGATTGTATCGCATCAAGATGACAAAGCTAAAGATATTCCAGAATGGTTAGAGTTTACCTTTGAGAAGAAAAAGAGAAAAGCAGAGCTTCCCAAGGTTACTCTACAACAAGCAATCACCGAGGAACCACCAAAGATTAAGAAGGTGAAGACGGTTCACCACCTGTCAAAAAGTAGTTCCGGTGAAGTGATTGTAGATGTGGCGGTTCCATCACAAGCCGAAGGGCAAGCTTCTCCCAAATAGCAAGTATCACTAGTAAACCTAGGTAAGAAGACCAAGTGGGGAGAGTTAAATACCTTGGAGCTAGCCACAAGCATTGTCAGAGGGTGCATGGAAAAGGAACATAGTTCAAATGTAGAACTTAATGCATAGCTTGGGCAGTATAAACATCTCTTGGTAGAAATGTGTAAACCTTTGGACTCTTGCAGGATAGATGACCTGCCTTCAACCTCATCCTTGCCAGAAGGAGATGTAAAGGCAATATTAGAGGTGAGATGAGTAGCTGCGGTTGCTAAGTCTTGGACTCAAATGAATGTAGCCAAAATTAGGTTGTTTCTATAGGGCACGATGGAAATATACCATAAAGCGGTACAGGCAGGTGGAGATTTGGCAACCTGTTCCACACACTGGGAATGGAAGGAAAACACCTTTAATAAAAAGCTCAGAATATTGAAAAAGATACTACGGTTAGGAGAGGAGCTAATAATAAAAGAAGGCCTCTTGGGAGGAGATAGTTGTGAGAATTTACAGTCCTATATATACATTTTGGAGATGAAGGTAGAGATGTATCAGCAATATGTCAAGGAGATGACTAATATTTGGGACCCTCTTCTCAAAGAGATTTTTTCATATGAAGATTTTGTAATGAATATACTAGGGCCTTTTGGCCTTAGAATGGCTGATACTAGAATATTGGACTAGCAACAAGTTTTGAATCAATGGGTTGCATATGAGGCACAAAACTTAGGACCTACTGCAGAATTCGATGCTGCCCTTATGGATAGATACACACACTTGATTACTTAGTGTCAGGAGGTGGCAGATACGATAAAGAAATTAGAAGAACAAGGAGTACATGTAGAGGAGACTTTGGAGAAGTATAAATTTAGAATTAAGCATGTAGCTAATCCACCAGTTCAAGCAGTTGCATGTATAATTGAAAATTATAAGGCATTTACCGAGAAATTAAAAAAAAAAAAGCTAGTTACACAAGTGCTAAAGATAGCAAAGCTTTTTTTGAAACTGCTCTTCTTACTCAAAGTTCCAATTTTGAAAAGTCTTGCATGATTACGAAAATGTGGCTCACCCAGCATGGTCTTTGTAGTGCTCATGCAGTGTCTGGTTCGTAGTTGTTAAGTGGAGTGTCCAGGTAGAAATTTGCAAGTTAACTACGACTCCTAATTTTTAGTTCTTAATTTAGGGTAGGATTATTTCCTAAATAATATGGTGAAAAACTTCAATAAATTGAGAAGTTGAATTCATTTGTAAGGGTCCCCAAATTGATGATTTGTGGCCCACTTAGAGATTTTAGAGATTTTTGCAGATTGTTAAGAAGTTTGAGTTATTTTTGCTATACATTAATGGAGATTAATATGAAAAGCAGCTTTTAAATTGCCTGATTTATATCTATATTCTACCAAATTGTTCTGTGTAATTGGTAACATCTATTATTTTGAGTTAGCAATGTGGTAATATTTTGTCTATTATGATATGAACCATATTGCACACGTTAGTGGTGTATGGGAATTACTATGATAGGACATATTGTTGATGATTCTATGTCCACAGATTTGTGAAATTGATGATTTTGCAGGTTTTATGGAAGTCCGTTGTTGAATGCTAACTTGGACAATATTTTATAATTGCTCAAATTGTAGGCAACTAATTGAATAGTTTATTGAGTTGTCATTGTATTGATTTTCATTGTTATTTTCTTGTTTCCCTTACGCTTTGCATTTTATTTCCCCAGAGAGTCTTAAATTATAAAATACAAAAAAAAAGGAAGTACCATTATTCATAAACCAACGAGATTTAGTTTTAACCAGCAGGCCCCTTTACAGGTATAACCACATTAGCCATTGAGTTATCCATCACCGTCGAGACCCAACTACAGAGACCTTGGGGTAGTGAGTTCTTCCGAACCCATTACTTTTCAAGAGAGGTGGTGAGTGTTTGCATAAACTACCCGACTGTTGGTGGGTGTGTCAAAACGCTCATCAATAGAAACTGGTGCTAGAAGGAGGGCCATAGACTAAACCCCTTGTAAATGAACTACATTTGGTATTTCCAGGTAATTGAGTTACTAAGCTGGATCGTATATCATCTTTTTCTCCTGAGAGAGTCCACGGAGTCCTGAGGAGTGGTTCTTCACCATCTGACTTAGTTGAATTAGGTCCTACCACTAGGAGGAAGAAGGACAAAGCTAAGAAACAACGCTCAACATCCTTACTAGTACAGTCATCCATACCCAGCGTAAGAGACCAACTGTTCCCCAGTCCTTAGCCTATTGCTGCACCTTTCATAACCTAATGTTCACCATTATTACCTTCGATGGCTTACTTCAACCAAGACACTACACCACTAGGAACCATACCAGGGGGTATACATGACCTACCTAGAAACCCTGACAAATTTTGCAGCAAATTATACTATTTAGGCGGACGAACGGCTGATGAACATATTGAAGCATTCAAAGATGTGGTTGTTCGTAATCATATTGAACACCAAGATGTAGTATGTAGACTCTTCCCATATTCACATGGGGAGAATGAATACAATTGGTACTTAACCCTACCTACAAACTCCATCACAGGTTGGGATCTTTTGGAGAAGGCCTTCATTGATCAATTCCGAGTGTATGTAGACCCCGGGTCATTATACCATCAGTTTGCTTCTCTTAAGAAATTGCCAAATTAGTCATTAATGACTTTTAATACTAACTTCCAAAGGGCATTCAAGAGGCTGCAAGCCGCTTACCAGGTAGCACCTAACGTAGCCATTGACTCATATGTGAGAGCTATTGACCCTTGGACTGCTATGTTCATTAAAAAGAGTGTTCCTCAAGATCAAAGGGATACCTTAGTGAAAGTCTTCACATTAGCAATTAGCATGAACCAGGAGTTGAATCAAACCCCAGGAGGGATCAGATATAATCTACCCATAGGGGTGAATCAAGGAAATTACAATCAACTCCCAGGTATACCCTCGTCTCTACCTGTCGGTGCCCCAATGATGAACCCCGTGCCAATTTATGCACCCCAACCACAAGCAAGTCAATAGTTTGCAGCTCAAGCATCGACTTGGCAAAATGGTACTAATACCATTCCCACTCAAACATAGTATGCTGGTCAACCGCAAGCTAGAAATCAACAATTTGACTATATGCATTCGACAAACCAACTTCCAACTACGGTACCTGAGAATCAAGGATCCCATATATCTGCAGAAGTAGAGGCCTTGAAGAAAATGATCTCGCAGGTTACTTCAGACTTGAGCCAGCTAAAGATGAATCCACCAGGAGGGTATAATCAATCTCAATCATATAATAATAGTGAAACTACAATAACCAAAACCAAAATCAAAGGTACAATAATAAACCTTATAATAGGAAATGGAATACGAGTGCAAATAACGGTGGGGTGAACCATGACCACCCGAATGCACGGGATAACCCAAACCACACACAAAGTGTTAACCTTGCTGATATGAATCTACTAACAAATTGGTGCAGGTTGCATGATACGGCTTCCCATTCTGAGGTTAATTGTGCACAGTTCGAAAAAATCATAAGAATTGCTCAAGCTGACTCTCAGCCTAAAGATTGTTCCAATGATGAACCAGATAAGGTTAATACTACCATGCTGGTTGATACTTTCCTGTGTAAAGAGTTTCAAGCTAAAGCCGATGGTGAACCATGCGTATACGATGCTCAGGCCTTTCAGACTAGAAACAACTATAATCTTAGAAGTCAAGGCAAGGCTCCGTTAACTGAGCCACCTCCCCCGATGGGCAGGTTTGTACCCTCGGATGCTAATGCGAGCAACAATCCTCGTCCACCTCAAGCTTTCCAAGGAACACCCCCTAAGCAAGTTTAGGGGCAAGATTATGTTCTGAAAGGATCATTTGACGTTACTAAAGAGATGGAAAGGACTGCCACTACTATGTCCTTAATGGAAGTATTGAGATTTTGCCCCGAACAAAAGAAGGCTCTCCTTAGGAAGTTGGAGATGTTAGAATCACAGAGTAATGAGGTTAAGATGGCGGATTTTAATGAAGTTAATGCTAATGTTAGTAATGATACAATAGAAAATCCACCATTTTAACTAAGTTTGAAGATATGTGGCAAGAATTTACATAACTATTTGGTGGACTCAGGAGCTTCAGGAAACATGATGCCTTACTCTATATGCCAACAACTTGGACTTCAACTAGTACGTGCAAATAGTAAGGTAGTACAATTAGACAAAACAAAGGTTAATGTCATTGGAGAATTGAAAGATGTATATATCCAGTTAGGCGTCGATCCTCGAATATCTCATTATATTGACATTCAAGTGGTGGATATTCTAGAAGTATATGGGATGCTTCTCTGTAGAGATTGGTCCAAGACATTGGGAGGATATTTCTCAACTTGTTTTATGTATTTATGGCTTCCCTGGAAAGGGGTGAGAAACTAGATCCAAATTGATAGTGAGCCTATATTGAAGAAACTGGTCACGGATTATGGTTCTCTTAATGAAGTGGCATTTTCTGAGGTAAGCCCAGGGGTTTACAGAGTCAACGAGATTCTAACTTTTTCTGCACCAACCCCGCTTCAACCATCTCAAACCGACAAGACCACATATAGAGGGTGGGTGAAAGAGTTCATTATAGTCGTACAACAAGGAATGTGCTTATTAGGAAATACTATGAAGATACAAGAGTTGCTGCTACCGAAGTGGTGTCAGATACACCATGAGGAACACTTAGAAGTTTCATGTATCCCATGTCAGAATGAGATCACAAAGTTGATGAATCCGGTTCCCTTCGAAGAGGATGATCGTACCAACAATACGGGGGAAGTTCAAGGTGTTGAATTAGAGTCTCAGACAATCAAGCCCATAGACAAGATTACCATACCTAAAGAATACAACCACGAGGTTCTTGCGGTTAAGGTTGTTAGAAAGGAAGAGGGAGATGTTCCTCTGGAGCTTAAGAAGGAAGAAACACAATCCAAATTTCAACCTCAATCTGAATAGGAGGTTGTTCCGATTACAATTGAAGTGCTTATACAACTAGGGATTGAACAAACTCAATTGTCACAAAGTCTTGAGCTTGAGAAGCAACAATCCTCTCTGAGATCTAACCTTAGCATTGACCCAAAGGTAAAAAATACGAAGAAACCAAAAGATGAAATATGGTTTTTTAAAGTTTGATGGGTCAAGATCTAAACAAGGCAGTGGAGTAGGTGTAGAATTAACCAACCTAAAAAGGAAAACCCTTTTACCTTCTTATCGACTTCAATTCCCTTGTACTAATAACGTAATGGAGTATGAAGCTTTAATTAGAGGATTACTTTTCACCCATAAGAAAGGAGCAAAGTGTTTAAAGGTGCAAGGAGATTCAGAGTTGGTGGTTAAACAAGTGCGAAGCTAATACACGTGCCATGACAAGAGATTAGTGGCATATCGAAATAGAGTGTGGGATCTGATTGAATATTTCAAGGCTTTTGACATTCAACTTGTGCCTAGGAAAGTAAATGGAATACCCGATGCGCTGGTTGTAGCTGCTAGTACATTAGAACCAGTAAGCCAATCCCCTTTAAAGAAGTTTTCGGTGGAATTAATCTCTACACCTGCGGTGCCTGATAATATCAAACATTTCCAAGTTTTCCTAGATGATGCCCATATCTTAGCTTTTCTCACCAATTCGGGGGCTTTTGAAGATCAAATTATTGATGAGGAAGATAAATCGAATGATTTCAATAACGAAGGTAACATGGATATTTTGGATTTGCCAACCAATGTTATTCCTATAGGGATGGTCACCTTGGAGAGACTTTTCAATTCAGACCGAAGAGTAAAAGAGAGATTAACAACCGACTCGGATGCTGGGAAATATGAGCCTCATAATATTGGTCCTGAAGGACAAGAGAAAATTGTTTATATTGGGAAGATTTGCACTCAAGGCGAAAGAGAAAAGTTGATACAGATCTTGAAAGAATTCATCGATGTAATAGCATGGGGGTATGAAGATTTAAAGACATTCGATACAACAATTATCACCCATGTGATTCCCCTAAAGCCAAACATAAAACCCTTCAAGAAAAAACAACCTCCAGTCAATGCACTGATAGAACCTTTGATCTTCAAGGAAGTGCAAAAGTTACTTTCCACTAAGATAATTTTTCTAGTTCGACATTCTACTTGGGTTGCTAATTTGGTACCGGTACGGAAAAAGAATGGAGAAATACGGCTTTGCGTGGATTTTCACAATCTCAACAAAGCTTCTAAGAAAGACAATTACCCACTCCCTTCTTTGGATGAAGTATTACAAATTGTGAATGGTTCACAAATGATGTCATTTTTAGACAGTTATTCAGGATATAACCAGGTGTTGGTAAATTATGAAGATCGTATGAAGACAACATTTACAATGAAGTGGGGAATGTATGCGTATAAAAGAATGCCATTTGGATTAATTAATGCTGGGGCAACCTTCCAGCGAGTGATGAACACAGCATTCAAATAATTGATTGGAAAATGCATTATTATTTATATGGATGATTTAACGATATTTTCTAAGATCAGGAAAGATCACCCAGACCACCTCATAAAGGTGTTAGAGAGTGTAGGAGATATGGGATTTCCCTTAATCCCAAGAAATGTGTGTTTGGAGTGGTTGAAGGAAAGTTACTTGGCCACGTAATTTATGAGAGGGGGATCTCTATAGACCCAGATCGGGTAGAAGCATTATTAAAAATACAAATGCCTAGCAATAAAAAAGAGATGAGATCTTTCTTCAGAAAGATCAATTTTGTGAGAAAATTCATTACTGGGTTTGCAAAGATAGTCAAGCCTTTAAATGAAATGATGAAGAAGGATGCTAAGGTTGAGTGGACAATTGAAGAAAAAGAGGCTTTTGCATAGATCAAGAAATCCATCGCTGAAGCCCCTGTACTAACTAGCCTAGATTACACATTGTCATTTTACATATATTCTTTTGCTTTGCTACACTCAGGAGTAGCTATTTTGATGCAGAGGCAAGCAAGAGATGAGAAGCCTATTACATTTATGAGTTCTCCATTCAAAAGCGCTAAGGTGAGATATTCTGCTCTTGAAAAATAGGCCTTTGAATTAGTAAGAGTGGTCAAGAAGTTTAGACATTACATCCTGAGGAGTAAAATCTATGCGATCGTTCCTAACCAAGCAGTAAAGTCACTACTCATGCAGTCTAAACTTGGAGAACAACGAGGGAAATGGATGGCAATATTACAAGAATTTGACTTAGAGATGCATCCAATGAAATTAGTCCAAGGCCAAGGATTATCTCAGGCCATGGCGACTGACATCCCTCAAATCTAGTGCCAACAATATACATTGAAGTCATTTACTGAAGACCCTTGGTACACCAATTTGGTATTTGTATTATTAAATAATAGGTATCCTGAGGGATTGACAACTACACAAAGATGAGCATTAAGGCTCAAGAGTGCTAATTATATGATCAAGGATTCAACACTCTACAGAAAAAATTACGAGGGTATTTACCTTTGGTGTCTTGATCATCAAGAAGCTCATAATATGATTGAGGAATTTCACGGGAAATACGGTATAGGTCATGGGTCAGCTGATGCAACTACACATCAAATTTTGAAGGCTGGATATTATTGGCCTAGCATATTTAAGGATACTCATGAACATGTCCAACATTTCCATACATGTCAAACTACAGCCTCCAGAGAAAGAAATCCTGCTATGTCTCTCCAACCAGTGTTTGAGGTAAGACCTTTTGCTCAATGGGCCTTGGATTTTGTAGGAGTTATTAATCCTAATTCATCTACAGGTCATAAGTTTATTCTTACAGCAACAGATTATTGTACTCAGTGGATGGAAGCCATAGCTTGCCACAATGCTAGTGCTGAGGTAGTCCTGAAATTCATTGAAGAGCATATCATCACCAGGTTTGGTATGCCATTCGCTCTGGTATGTGATAATGGTCCTGCTTTTACTTCTGCACAGTTGATGCGATGGTCATACCAATATAAAGTGATATTGAAATTTTCTTCCAACTATTACCCACAAGGTAATGGGGTAGTTGAATCCATGAACAAGAACATCCTAGATGTCATCAAGAAGCTACTTGAGAAAAACCCTATGGATTGGCATAATCAATTGAGATATGCCCTATGGGCTGATCGAACCAGAATAAAAGGCGCCCTAGGAACTTCTTCATACTACCTTGTTTATGGCCAAACCCCTATTTTCCAATTAACTTGCAAATACCGATCCTTCAATTAATGAAAGAACTTGATATTGAGGATCAGGTAGAGGTTCGCCTCTTAAACTTGTGAAGACTTGATGAAAAAAGAATTAATACACTACAACACTTTGCCAAGCACCAAGCTGTTGTTAAGCGATGGTTTGATAAAAGAGCCAAAGTGAAAGCTTTTCGGATCTCTGACCTAGTCTTGTTATGGGACAAGGCCAAGGAAAAGAAAGGTGATCATCACAAGTTTGAAAGGTTGTGGTTAGGTCCTTACCAAATAGCTGAAATTCTAGGTGAGAACACTTTTAGGTTGAGCTCATTGACTGGAGAACTGGTACCATTGCCCATCAATGGTCAGTTCCTCAAGCACTACTTTGATTAAATCCTTAATAAAGCTTGACCTATTGTATATAGTAGTTAGTTGTTTTTCTTTTTGGTTGTGCTTCGTTGGGCCTTGTTGTGTGTTTTCCCTTTTGTTTTTGTTTTCCTTGCTTGTTTATTCTTTTGTTTGTTGAGTCAGGGTATATGTTTTGTTGTTGAAGATTTTGAAGGGAAGTAGGTATCCTTTGTATAACATCTTGCCAAATTCTGAGAGACTTCGACTCTCTGCTATTTATATTTTCATTGTCATTTGGTTGAGTTTGAAACCTTTTTCTATATTCATTCAAAGTGGTATATAATATTTTAATTATGATACAAGTTTTTGACTTTCAATTTGGAAAAGGCTAGCTTGATAAACTCAGCACTAACATCACATTAAGATACATCAGAAAGGTTTTTGGAGATAAGAGATAAACTAGGTCTCAAGTGAAAAATCCAAAGTCAAGGCATTTCATGTTATCCACCATGGCTTCCAACCCAGTCATCAAACTTTAATGTTTGGAAGTTGCTTGAGAGATTATTGAAGAAAGAAGTCATTCTCTTTATTCTATAAATCTCTATCAAAGAGAGAGAAGAAAAAAAATTAATAATAAGATAAATGATCTTCTTAAGCAACTCAAATGTGTGTTTCAAGTAACCTCCACTGGGGCTATGGATGCCTGGTTGGTAGTGGAGCACTGCTTGACGGAGGCCAGAGGTATCTCTATCGGGGCTATAGATGCCTGGCTGGCAGTAGAGTTGTGCCTAGGATAACCTTGCATGAAACATGATTAAAGACTTCACCTATGTAACTTGCGCCTAGTTTTCTCTGCCTATCTACATTATTGAAATGATGGAGTAATAAATCATATGCACACACTTAAGAGTTGATCATGTTTATTTCTCATCTTGGTTGTTTGTTCAAATCACTTATTCATCTTAAAATTCTTATACATCATTTTGAGTGATAATAGCCTTACTGGTCGGGTTAACCAAAGATTCTGAAATTCTAAATTGCCTATAGTCATTTTTCCCAAATAGTCACCATTTGTTATGGCTAGCATATCTATTTCCCCATTTTGGTTTCCTTGAGTCAAAATATGGACCCCCCTTTTTTAGTTTCTTTCTTCTCTTCTTGGTGTCGACCTCAGAACTCTGGAATCCCGGAGTCCCGAGGTCCCTTTTTGTTTTTACCTCGGAACTCCAGAATCCCGAAGTCCCGAGGTCCCTTTTTGTTTTTACCTCAAAACTCTGGAGTCTTGGAGTCCTGAGGTTTCTTTTTGTTTTTACCTCAGAACTCCAGGACTCTAGAGTCCCAAGGTTTCTTTTTGGTTTTACCTCAGAACTCCAGAGTCCCGAAGTCCCGAGGTTCATTTTGGTTTCGCCCTAGAACTCCTGGATCCCGGGGTCCCGAGGTTCTGTGTTGTTTCGACCTCAAAACTCCAGAGTTCTGGAGTCCTGAGGTCCTGGGTCTTTCAACCTTGGAACTCTGGAGTTGCGGAGTCTCAAGGTGGCTTTGTTTTTCCTTCGTTCCACCCCGGAATCCTGAAACCCCAGAGTCTCGAGGTCGTGTTTATGGTTTTCGTACAGAAGGGTTTTGGGAGGCTATATATAGGAGATAATAAACATTTTTAGTTCATTTTGTGCATTCAGAGTTTCTCCTCCACTGCTCCAAGTCACAAACCTCTGGACTCCCGAGCTCTTTTTCTTGGCGTCCGTTTGTTTTTTCGATTCACCAGGTTGGTGAATTTGTTTCCTGTCCTTGTGTTTTTATAGATTAGATGTCTTTTTGTGTTTTTGTTCTTTTTTTTTTTGTTGTTTTAAGCACGTGCCCTAGCTATCCATCCTGGAAACCCAAATCCCTAGAGTTCCGAGTTTCATGTTCCAATCCAGCTCGAAACCCCAGATCTCTGGAGTTCTGGGTTTTGCCTTCTATCCCACCCCGGAAGCCTAGATCCCTGGAGTTCCGGGTCGTCCCAAATCTGGAGCCCAGAACCCTGGAACCCTGGAGTTCCGAGCCCTTTTCCTTTTTGCTTACCTCGGGACCCTGAAGTCCCGAAGTGGATCAAGAATTATGTTTAATATTGATGACTAAGATTTGTGTTTTGCCTGCAGGTTACAGTGATTAGATGGACTCATCCACCAACAAGAGAGGTAAAGAAATTGATAGACTTGAAGCCACCATGGAGTACCAATATCAAGGATAGGTCCATGTTTTGAAGCTGGACGATCAAATTAGATGGGTCATGGACACCGAAGTGGGACACATAGAGAATGGGGATATTGCAACCCAATTAGATAAACCTAACCTAGATGCTCTCCACCGAAGAATAAAGAGGTCGGGTCTTGTGGAAGCTACTGTATTCCTGCAGTCCCTTCAAGCACCTGAGTTTATAATGACCATTGCTCCATTCTACAATCCAGAGACAAGAAAGTGTGTGGATGCACATGGAAAGACTGTTATCGACTTGTCACCAGATATGCTAGGGTTCATCTTCAGAATCCCAACTAGGGAAGAGGCATTCTTATTAATAGAAGAAGAGGCCTTGAAAACATGGAACGAGAAGGTGCCAGCTAGAAAAAGACACATGAATACCAACTGGCTGGAAGAGGAGAGGAAAACATGGCTTAAGGATACAGAGATCCTGAGGGCATACTTCAAAGAGCCTTAGAGGGACTTAATTATCATGCTCAGCAGGGCCTTCGGCAAGCCTGACTGCAAGCATTTCCACCCTTGGATGTTTCAATTTATGAGTACCATATTGATAGGAAATCAATACTTTGATTGGCCACAAATTCTTTCTGACAACATTTGTAAGCAAATGAAGGAGCTGCAGCACACCCAGAAGTTCTTTTTCACATCCTATGTAATTTGGGAAGCTGCCAGAGCCAGAAAGTTTCCAGGCCTACAGGTAGAGGGGCAGCTAGGAGAGAAGGAGGGACAGAAGAAGATATGGGAATATTATTCCTAGCTCACTCTAACAAATGCAAAGACACACTTTAAGAGGGTTAATGATGCCTTCATCTTCCCTATAATCATTAAGTTGACTGGAGACGTAGGCTATTGGATAATCCCAGAAGCCATGGCTATTATCTGGGAGTGGGCATGTTGGTTCATCCAAAACCCACGTTCCAGTTACATCATAGTTCATGGATTCACATGAAATCCAATGTTGTTGCCTCATTATTGCAAAGATAGGGTGATCCTTCTTGAGTATGTAAGACAACTTCTTGGTCTCCAATCACTGCTATCTTCTAAACATAAAACATGTATTGACTTCTCGGTGTCCATTGGGTACTTCGCCTGTTCTAAAATACAAGTGGCGAAATTGGCCAAGCAAGAGCTTCAGGATTTGAACCTGAAAGAATATAATCTTATTAGGGAATTTTATGATCTCTATGGGAAACTTAAGCAAGCTATGCCTAAGGCATATGAGGGGCATAGACCCAGCTTGGAAGACTTCTAGGCCAACTTGTAGGACAACTTTGAATTCAGGGAGAAGAATTATAACAGGTTGTCTATGCCACAGGTTAAAGACTTTGGTATCAAGACTAACCTCCCTAAAGACCTGAGGGATGATGGAGAGTTACTCAATCAAATCTATAAAGAATCAGGAATAGACAAGAGGCCCCTCTCCCCAGTGAAATGGTCTGCGAGTGAAGATACAGATATGGAGAAGGTCTCCCAAGTAGTCATCAATAGGACAAAGCAATGGTTAAGATAGAGGGTCAGACCCAGTGCATCAAAAACAAAACAAAAAGAATCCACCTCAGGGGTGCCATAGTCAAGAGGCCATAAAGAGTATGCTCAAAAAATGAGGCCAGCTTCAAGACATAATACCTCTACTAACCCAGGTGAGGAGGACAAGCCTAGGGAAAGCACTGAGGACTTGCTAAAGAAACTCTGATAAAAGATGGAGTCTTAACTACTAAAGAAGGTTGTAGACCTAGGGGTGACTGATGGGTTAGGCACCATTCCACTTGCTAGATTTCTCCCACTAAGGACTGCTGTAGGCCACACTGGAGGAGAAGATACTTAAGAACAAGAAGAGAACCCAGAAGCCACCAAGGAGGTACCTGCTCAGCCACCCTCCATAAGTACAATGAGTCCTTCAGGCACCACTGCTCCCGCACCACCATTTGTTAATGTATCCACAGGGCAGCCTGGAGTACAAGCTCTTACATACACTACTAAAAAAGTGAAAATTAGAAACATTGAGTCTAGCTCTGACTAGGAAGAAGAGAATCTCGACCAATAACAACCTCTAGGTAGTGAGCAAGAAGGAGGTGAAGCAGAGGATATCCTGAATGAAAGGTTGATTCTAACTCCTTAAGACCAAGAAGACTTGCTTAAGGATATAGAAGCCGGGCAAACAGAGATGGACCTAGGGAATGAAGAAATGGCATTCAATGAGGAAGTTAGTGGTAGGCTAGGAGAGTTACACAAACAACAAGCTCTCCAAGCTAACTTAGCCTGCCAAATTTCATCATTCCCGGTTCTTGGCCAAATGGGAGCTGAAGTAGAGGAGTAGGTGGAGGTGCATGTTATAACTACTGATATTGTATCACATCAAGATGACAAAGCTGAACATATTGTAGAATGGTTAGAGTTTACCTTTGAGAACAAAAAGAGAAAAGAAGAGCTTCCCAAGGTTACTCTACAACAAGAAATCACCGAGGAACCACCAAAGATTAAGAAGTTTAAGACGGTTCACCACTTGTCGAAAACTAGTTCCGGTGAAGTGATTGTAGATGTGGCAGTTCCATCGCAGGCTGAAGGGAAAGCTTCTCCCAAATACCAAGTATCACAGGTAAACCTAGGTAAGCAGACCAAGTGGGGAGAGTTAGATACCTTGGAGCTAGCCACAAGCGTTGTCAGAGGGCATGTGGAAAAGGAACATAGTTCAAATGTAGAACTTAAAGCGCAACTTGGGCAGTATAAACATCTCTTGGTAGAAATGTGCAAACCTTTGGACTCTTGCAGGACAGATGACCTGCCTTCAACCTCATCCTTGCCAGAAGGAGATGTAAAGGCAATATTAGAGGTGAGATGAGTAGCTGCGGCCGTTAAGTCTTGGACTCAAATGAATGCAGCCAAAATTAGGTTGTTTCTACAGGGCACCATGGAAATATACCATAAAGCGGTACAAGCAGGTGGAGATTTGGCAACCTGTTCCACACACTGGGAATGGAAGGAAAACACCTTTAATAAAAAGCTCAGAATATTGAAAAAGATACTACAGTTAGGAGAGGAGCTAATAATAAAAGAAGGCCTCTTGGGAGGAGATAGTTGTGAGAATTTACAGTCCTATATATACATTTTGGAGATGAAGGTATAGATGTATCAGCAATATGTAAGGGTCCCCAAATTGATGATTTGTGGCCCACTTAGAGATTTTAGAGATTTTTGCAGATTGTTAAGAAGTTTGAGTTATTTTTGCTATACATTCATGGAGATTAATATGAAAAGCAGCTTGTAAATTGCCTGATTTATATTTATTCTACCAAATTGTTTTGTGTAATTGGTAACATCTATTATTTTGAGTTAGCAATGTGGTGATCTTTTATCTATTATGATATGAACCATATTGTGCACGTTAGTGGTGTATGGGAATTACTGTGATAGGCCATATTGTTGATGATTCTATGTCCACAGATTTGTGAAATTGATGATTTTGCAGGTTTTATAGAAGTCTATTGTTGAATGCTAACTTGGACAATATTTGATAATTGCTCAAATTGCAGGGAACTAATTGAATAGTTTATTGAGTTGTCATTGTATTGATTTTCATTGTTATTTTCTTGTTTCCCTTATGCTTCACATTTTATTTCCCCAGAGAGTCTTAAATTATTAAATACAAAAAAAAGGAAGTTCCATTGTTCGTAAACCAACGAGATTTAGTTCTATCTAGCAGGCCCCTTTACAAGTATAACCACATCAACCATTGAGTTATCCATCACCATCAATATCTGACTACAAAGACCTTGGGGTAGTGAGTTCTTTCGAACCCATTACTTTTTAGGAGAGGTTGTGAGTGTTTGCATAAACTACCTGATTGTTGGTGGGTGTGTCAAAACACTCATCAACAATAATCTCTCTGGGGTTTCTACTTCTTCCTCAAAACACCTTTTCCCTTAGTAGATGAATTGGAGGGTTCTGATTCAGTTGGAGGAGTCTTCACCAGAGTGGGAGAAGACCCTATCACCTTTTCTTTGACTGGAGTTGGGACAGTCTTTTGTTTCTTCACCTTTTCAATTGCATCTCTCACAACTCTAAATTGCTCTCTCGGGTAACCTTCCTCAACAAGGATTTCCTCCACTATCTTAGCCATCTTCCTTTTCCTTGTCGGTTCAATGAACTTGGTGTGCAGTTCCATTGATTTTTCTTTGCAATTTCCAAACCTTTCTTCTTTGGAGTCTACCGAAGCATTCAACAAGTGTTGTGTGTAGGCATCTAAAGTTCCTGCATCAACCTCATAGCCCATAGGCATGATCCACACCATTTAGGGCTCAACTGCCTCCATGAGACATTCATCTTTATTCACCATAAAACATATTGACCCCTCATATTTCTTGATAATTTCCTTGGGGATTCTAACCCTCTGCTTCATCTTGTCCTAAAAAGTATTGAAGAATGCTCATAATGTAGCATTTTGATTGTCCCTATTCCCAAGACTATCAAGACCCTACTTTATTTGTTGGGCCACTAATCTGTCAAAAGTCCACTGCACTCTATTGGTTCTAGGAATTTGACTCAAGAAGTAAAGTGCCAAATAGATAACCAAGGAACCAAATTTGAAGACATGCCTTTTGTCTTTCTTAATTTTCTTTAGATTTATCATCAATTCCTCTAGCAGAACACTACACAGATCATAATGAGAATCTTCTTTAACCATCTAATAGGCTGCATGGATGGCTATGCTGGATATTGAATTTAGTCGGTTAGACTGATATACCTTATAACCAATGACTATTGCAGTAAACTTGACATCATCATCCTTGATTGTGTTGATGTTCATTGAACACCCATCAAATTTTGCACCAGTTAACTTGTTGACCATAGGGTTTGTGACCTTCCGAAGCCCTGGCTTGTCACCCGTTTGATTCAAACAACTTACTGCCCTAATTTCCTCTAAAGTGATCTTATAGTGTTGGTCAAGCCATATAAATTCAACATGAATTCCACTCAACACATATCTCACCCATTCATTTTCATCCAATAACGGAAAGTTTACGAACTGGGTGAAACCCTTTCTCTACAACTGCATAGATTATGGCTTGGGGTTACTGATTTCATCCATGATACTATTGGTATAAAGATCCAAAATCTCTTTATTGCTAGTTTCCTCAATCTCACATGCAAAATTCTATGTGGAACGGAAGACAAAGCTCCAACCGACCCCCTTCATGGATTTGTAAGTGTGCTTCTTAAACATAGGACGGGCTCTATCCTTGACCTCAATAACCAGTAGTGTAAGCAATGGAAGAAGAGGATTCTATTTCAAATTTTTAGAAATTCAAGCTCAAAAATGCTCTTCGAGAAATACCTCAACTAACTAATGAATGTCCTAGATCACATGTTGGATCTATTTTAGCTCTTTGATTGCTTGGAAATATTGATCGTCTTGTTTTGCAACTCAAAAACACTATTCACAAAGTGAATAATAACTCTTGTATTTTCCCTTTTAACTTTGTAAACCCTAATTTTACTTTGAAATAAATGCACTTCAGATATCTAATCAGATTCCCTATGTAACTACTAGATGCTAAAATCAGCCATCTGAATCCCGGATATCAACTGAAATTCAATTCCTTCCATCTATAATTCATTGACTATAGATCTCATCAAGGGGTAGTGTGGGATTTACATGAATTTGCCTCCCCTTTAGGCCAAAATCCCTAGTTACCAGATGAGTGTTCTGCACTGGATTTAGGTATAGATCCACCATCTGCCTTAGATTCATCCTTCTTTACCCACATCTTCTTATGTTGATCTCTGATCTCATCAACCTTTTCTTTTCCCTTTTCATCTGATTTGTTCTTGTCAGCTAGATCATTGTTCTTTCTTTTGCAGTGCTTTGCAATATGACTGGTTTTATTACATGCTCTACACACAACATTATTCTGCATAGGTTTGAAGTTCATTTGATTTGGTCTTGTCCTTCTCTAAATAGAAATATGTCCTAACATTCCACAAGAATAGCATCTCTTGTTTTGAAAGTTATTCATTACTTCTCTACACATATTTGATTTGTGTCCAAATTTATTGCATATGAAACACTGACCGGTAAAGGTAGAAACATTATTCATGTTGTTCATCATTCCATTATTCATGCTACTTCTCCACTGACTTTCCATATGACGAAATTTATTGCAAGTAAAGCATCTATCGTTGAATTTATGAGCATTAGGTTGTCTTACCAAAGGATTCTTTCTCTTCTTCTGATTAGGTTTTGCATTGCCTTGTCTAGATCCGGAGGATTCACCTTTCTCAAATCCTAGACCTTGCATATCCTTCCCATGTCTTTGACTTTCCAACATCTCATCAAGCCTTGTTTAACTAGCTTTAAATTTGTCTTTGTATTTATTGGAAGTAGAAAGTTCATCCATCAAGGTAGCAATCCATCTTTCAAGTTATTGACCATTATTCCTTGATTGTGTCAAATCAAGCTTCAACTAACCATTCTCATAAGTACACCTGAATCATTCATAAGCTATTTCCTTCAATGATTGTGCCAGATTCTCTTCATTCTTCTTCTAGTCCTCAATCTCCTTAGTCATCCTCATCATAATGGATTGCATCTCATTCTTCAAAGGAGCATTCTCTCACTCAAGCTTGTTAACTTCATTAGTTTTAACCTAGTATTCCATGATCTGATCTTCTTTCTCCTTCAACTTGTCCATTAATTCCCTCCTCTTCTCTCTATAGACACTTTCTTGATCTACCAATCCATCAGATGTATACTATTTACTCTTGAAAGAAATCCTTGTTTACTTACCCAATTGACATTCCTTACATATCGGATTAATAGGTTTAACAATCTTAGGTAGATCTCTAACAACTTGTATAGAACTAATCTTAATCTTTGTCCACCAATTAGAAATGCATAATAAAAAAGAACATAAATAAGCAATCAATAAAGCATAGATCCACAACACCAAAAATTTTATGTGGAAACCTGGAAAGGGAAAAACCATGATGGGGCTAGAGTACATAAATATTATATAGATGGGGAATGCACTTGTATTCAGGCTCATGGCTTAGAGCTCACTGCTCAATTACAATAACCCAGAAGATGACAACCTTCAGGGAAGTCTCACTGACTTACAATTTGATTACAATGAGGAAATGCAATAAAATGAACTCTAAAGTAGCATCTGACAATGCATGAATGAGTTCTGGTTAAGTACTAGATCTTTGACTATCCTTGCTCTACAAATACTCTATTTCTGTCTCAGTCAGCTATTGGATTATCTGTGAACAAAATACACACGTGAAACTATGCTCAATTGCACCAAAATGGATCACCAAAAATGTATTACACCAAAAAATAATCACCAATTCAATCTTATATATCTGATCTTAACAAAAAAAAAATCTCCTTCAAGTTAGCTTCAAGGAGTGTAACATGTAGCTTCAATTTGGCTTCAATCTTTCACAAAACATAGCACTAGACCAAAAGAGTATGATCACATGCTTCCTAAGGATCTTCCATTCATCGAGAACACAAAATCAACCACCAAAATCACCACAATCATCATAAATATTTCCGAACCAAAACATTATTGAGATAGCCTTGAATTCCCAGTTAACTACCTACCAGTTAACTCCTGCTTCTGGATAAGAGAAATCATGACTATTGAATCGAATCTCCAAGAAAATTTTCCATCAATGACAACCCTAGACCAATAAGCAACTACTATAAGTCACTAGATGAGTGTCAATTGCCAACATACACAAGCAGCAATCCCTTTGTAGGGAATACATATGCAACAAGTACACCTTTGACCCAAACAAAGATCTTGGCTCAACAAATCTGAAACCTTCAGAAGAAGATGACAAGTATGCAATTTGGATATGATGAGAAAAGATATACCATGGAATATCTCCACTCTTATCCCTTTGATAGGACATTATACATGCAACCATTCCCACCATATTTTGAGACTCCCAATTTTGATAAATACATAGGGAAAGGTGACCATAGGGACTATATCAGGGAATTCTTCATTGCATGCATTGAGGTAGCACACGAAGGAACATATTTGATGTGCCTATTCCCCAAGAGTCTTGGAAGAACAACTTTAGAATGGTTCTCACACTTGCTACCAAAAATTACCTCATGGGGAGAGATAGATGAGCATTTTATAACAAGCTTCTCACATAATATAGATAATCTAGTCTCTAATGGATTTATGTGTTGCCAAACAAATGGAGGGTGATACATTCACTTCATTTTTGCAATGATGGAGATCTCTTTACTACAAATGCCTTATTCATATCCTAGAGGTGGAACAAGTGGATATCTTTGTTGAAAATCTCATTCCTCAGATTAAGTATCCACTGCAAATGCAAAGTCACAACACATTCAAGGAAATCACAAAAAAGGGTTTAAATTGTGAAAGAGGTCTTGTAGAGCAAGGAATTTTAAGGAATAATAAGGAAAGTGGTTTGACCAATAATGTAAGAAATGATAAATCAAAATATTGTCCGAAAAAAAAGAATGTGACAAATGATGGAGTCATAGATGATTGTGTGGTCAACGAAGCTCAACCAATGGTGTCACTATAGGGACCAGCTAATTCCTTTATGCCAAGTAGAAACTACTCCCAAGACAACATCAAAAAATGCAAATATAGTGCAATCTAGTAACCCCAAACCTCCACAAAAAATTATATGCCACTTGGAGAACCAATTGAGTCGACCCTTAAAAAGCTGATACAAATAAATGCAATAACTCTATTAGAGATCATGCCATATGAACTAGGTCCTTTCAAACAAACCTAGTGAAATGACAATGATTTTTGTGAATACCATCGCACCAAAGGCCACAAAACATCAAGTTGTTATAAACTCAAAAACTTGATCCAAGATCTCATAGATCAAGGTGACATTACTATGGATGCTAATAAAGGATCTACCAACATAGATCATACTATCTTCAAGGATCCTTTTGTCAAACATGACAAAGGAAATGATTCCAATTTAGGGACACAAGATAACACAACAAAGTATAGTAGAGTAGCCTATGACTACACAATCAAGGCAATCAGTGTAGGAGATGAGATAGTGACTACTATTACTGTCAACCTAAGGAACTGGGAGTGTGTAGTTATTACTGGACAGTTAAAAGTCACATTCCAAGGAATTCCATCCAATCCTCCTCCACCAAAAAGTAACTACAATGTGGTTGAACAACTAAGAAAGACCCTTGCATAGATATAACTATTTGAGCTACTTCGCATTTCCCCAAGTAATAAGGCAATCCTAGATAAAGATCTCCAGGAGTCTGTTGTCACCCGTGACATAGATGATAATACTTTCCAATCCATGGTTGGAAACCTAGTTTCTTCTCGTGTGGAATTTACAAAGCAAAATGTCCCAACAAACAAACCTATGTATAGTGATCCCCTACATCTAGAAGTTTTTGTCCATAAACAAAAAGTTAGAAGAGTGTTAATAGATGGTGGAGTTGGTGTCAATATATGCACTCTTAATCTGGTAAAAGCATTAGGCTACTCACACCATCATATTTATCCTACTAAATGGATACACATTAAAGCATATGATTATGAAGAACAACCATTAAAAGGAGTGGTTACTTATCTCGTACAACTAGGACCAGTTACCACTAATGTCACATTCCAAGCCTTGGATTGAGAGATGAGATACAACATGTTATTGGGTTGCCCATGGATACATGCTATGTAGGCTATGCCATCAACTTTCCACCAATGTGTTAAATTTACTTACAATGGCATTGAGATAACAATACATGGTGATCCAAACCCTTTCCAGCACTACAATTACTTGAGAGCAAGCATCAATAACTAGGTTCATATCAATCAAGCAACTCTTCTCACCTTAAATTTGGAATCATTGACCATCTCCAAAACACAATCATCTTCATCCTGCATACCTACTACACCACCACTCCAAATCAAGGATGAAGGGTGCAGTGAGTATTTTATTTTAGACACACCATACGTGAGGCAATTATCTCTATCCCCAAGATCTTTCAAGAGACCACTACCAAACTCTACAAATTGAGACAAAGGAAAGGAGGTAGTTAGATATTTTTCCTCATGTTCTTTTATAAGGTGGGGAGAGTTAAATGAAGAATCCCTTGAGTATGATGTAAAGAAATGGTTGTATGAAGAAGAAGATGATAATTCAAACATCAAACTCACTTTAGATCAATATGGAATTGGCTTCAAGAGTTGCAAAAGAATAGTTATGATGGTACAATAGGGTTGGGGACACATTCTCAAGGCATCATAAAACCAATTTTACCATCAGAAAACCCAAGTAATCAAGGTTTGAGATATAACAACATGACAAGAAGACCAACAACAGTCAGACCAGATACCTCAGTTATACTCAACATGCCAACTTTAGCAACACAACAACTTACAAATGATAATGATGATCTTGAGTCACCAAGTCAGAACAACCTATCAATGATTGTGTTTGCACCAAATCACATGTTAATGCAGTCACAGAAATGGGAATAGAAACAAAAAATAAGTCAAGTACCCATTTCGCATCATTTTCTTCAACCAGTGCATCATCAAAAACTGGCTTGACTCCTCTAGGTGACATCAATATCAGATTGCTTGAGTCTCTCATCCAACAATTGGGTGCTATCCCTATCATAGAGGAAGGATCCACAAGTCATGACAATATCCTACTATTCATCAACACCGCAACCCCACTCCCTTCAATTAAAGAGATAGATGAGCCATATGAAGATGGATCAGATATAGAAACCTACATTGAAAGTATAACAATAGATTCTCATAAGTATGAATGGATGTCTCTTCATAGAAACAACGCATATGCAGTAGATATGTCTTATGATCATCAACCACCTGTGGATGATGGTATCATCTATTAAGATAAAGCAATAGACCCAAACTCTTGGAGACATCATTTTGATACAAGGACTTGCATGATATCAATAGTACATTCTCCTGATGAAGACAAAGACCTTTGTCTCATGTATCCACACTTGATAGATTGAGGGAAATGTGACCAACAACATCTTGATTGGTTTGAAAATGATGAGGCTATAACATAATTCCTAGGTGCACGAGATGGATTTCCCTATGATGATCACATAGATGGATTTGCAGTAGACTTGGATAGGACAACCTATTTTGGAGAAGCAAGTTCTTCCTCTCACTCAGAAGATTGTGATGAACCAGAAAAAATCAAAATTTGACTAGATGATCTCCCAATTGATCAATAAAGGTCAACATTACTTGTCAAAAAAATAGAGAAAGTCAATATTGGAGATGTTGAAACTGTACGCAAGATACACTTGGCTCAAGTCTTTCAAACCAAAAGAAAAAGAAAAGTTCATCTAGTTCTTCAAACAAAGACCAATAAACTTTGCATGGTCATCCACTAATATGCCTAGACTAGATCTAGAACTAGTGCTCCATCACTTACCATTGCTACCAGGAATGAAACCATACAAACAAAAATTTCATAAGATGCATCCACAAATTGCTTTGCTAGTTAAGATGGAGCTATGAAAGTTGTTAGATGTGGCTTTCATAAGGCCCATAGATTATGTAGAATGGATATCAAACTGAGTACTAGTGACCAAACCTACTGGGGGCATAAGAATTTGTATAGACTTTAGGGACTTGAACAAGTCTTGTCCCAAAGATGACTTCCTGCTCCCCAACATAGACAAGATTATGGATTTAACTGTCGAACATGAAATGCTATCACTCATGGATGGTTTCTTTGGCTATAATCAAATCAGGATTGCACCTAAAGAATGCTGGTGCCACTTATCAAAGGGAAATGACAACCCTATTCCATGACATGATACACGATATCATGGAAGACTATGTTGACGACTCATTAGAAAAATCCAAAACTGGAGATGATCATCTTGATGTTCTCGCCAAAATCTTTGATAGAGAAACAATACAATGTCTGACTGAATCCAAAAAAGTGTGTTTGGTGTGAAAACTGACAAACTCTTAGGATTTACTGTATCCAATAGAGGAATTGAGGTGAATCCTATAAAATTCGAAGCTATACTAAAAATGCCACCACCATCCATGCTCAAGCAGTTAAGGAGCTTAAAAGAAAGATTGTAGTCCATTAGGTGCTTTATAGAACAATTGGCAGAGAAATGCAAACCATTCTAACACCTTCTTAAGAAAGGTGTAACATTTAAATGGACAAATCAATGTCAAGAAGTGTTTTAGGCATTGAAAGATTGCCTTTTGTCAACACTGGTCATAATCCTACCAACATGATGGAAACCTTTATTGTTGTACATTTCAACAACAAATTCATCTTTAGGAGCACTCTTGGTAGAAAATGATGGCCAATGGAAAGAAAGAGCCATCTATTACATTATCAAGGCACTTGTGGGATATGAACTCAATTATACTCCCATAGAAGGAGCATGTTTGGTGGTGATCTTTGCATCTCAAAAGCTTAGATACTACATGCTTATTCATAAAATTAAACTCATAGCACACTTTGATCCTCTTAAATATCTCTTTAGAAGAGCTTCCCTAATAGGAAGATTGGCCAAATGGGTCATGATCTTAAGTGAGTTTGATATCAATTATGTGGATATAAAGGAAATCAAAGACCAAATCATAGTGGATTAGTTGACAAAAGCTCCTATGCAAGACAATCACCCATTGTTAGCAGAATTTATTGATGATTTTGTATTCATACTGATGGTATCAACAAATTGGAAGTTATACTCTGATGGATCTTACACCAACCATGGGGCAGGTGCCCAAATTCTCTTTGTCACTCCTCAGGGTGACTCAACTCAAAAGTCCTATAGAATAAGTTTCCCATGCATCAATAACATAGTTGAATATGAAGCCCTCATTATAGGTCTTCGTACTGCCATTTAGTGGAAAATAATAGAATTAAATGTCTATGGAAACTCGCAACTCATTGTTAATCAGGTCAATGATGATTACAACACCAAGTATGACAAATTGATGCCCTAAAAACAAATGATTGAAGTAATCAAACAACACTTCAGTCATATAACATTTGAGAAAATTCCTAGACAACAAAACAAAGCAACAGATACTATGGCTACTATAGGATCCCTTATAGATATGCCAAATAATGAAACTCAGTTTGAGTTCATAGTGGAACAATTGATGGTACTTGTTGTCATGAAGGATGCACCTACTTCTACAAAGCAAATCAATACTAGTACTTATGCAATCTTGTGCAACATGGAAACAAAACTCAAGTTGTGGGTAAACTCAGAAAGAGAAATGAATCTCCAGGTTATGGGTTGGCTCCCTTTGAATACCTCCTAAATCTAATGATGGGTATGGAAAAGAGTAAATTATGATTGAATTAAGCTGAAAACTGAAACTATTCTACGAGGTGATACACCAAACTATGATGATAAAACTTGCCATAACTCACAAAAATCTATGAGAAACTCTGTCTACCCAAGGTAATTAAATTTTCAATCACATAAGTAATTCCTAGAAAGGTTAAGAAATTAGTAAACTTGGAAGGAAAACTAGTTTCACAACACCAATTAACTGAAAACCTACAATACAAACTAAGACCCGTGATTTAATGAAAAGCAATGATGCATGCACACTTTAAGAGATGAAAGATTCAAGGCTTCAAGATGAAACTCAAAAATTACTTCTATCAAATCTATCATGGACAAACACAATCATAAAGGCAAACTCATGAAATTCTACAAATAAAAGGAGTCTTTTGCAAAAATAGAACTGAAAACCTTGGTAATCTCTTTGTATCAATGAATGAGTTACAAATATTTGAAACTTATCTTAAGGAAAGAGAATAAAAAAGGCAAGAACTAAAGAAAATGATGACAAGCTTTCCTCTATATAAAACAATAGGGCATGCAACCCTAAAGAAAGAATTGCGCTCTCTAAAAATCAACTGTAGTTTGAAATTCGAGCTCAGAAGAAAAGCCCAAAAAAAAGGTACCAAATTTGCATGAAAAGATGCCATAATGTTGCCAAAATGCTCTCAAGTCAATGTGTAACAAAAAAGATCTCCAAACCCAGCCTCACATTGTTGCTAACTGCCTTAAACTGACTCTAAAACTGTTGTTCACTGAAACACTCTATCTTTAGGATGCATGCATGGTAGGAAGATTTTAGAATAAATATTAAGGTTAGCCCCAAAAAGACTTCCCTTTAATATTTATTATGTAGCTGCATGATATTCTCCGTTAAATGCACTCATGTAATAAATATTTAAGGAGATTTATAACTTATCTACCTTAATATTTATTATACAATTTTGTTGATTATGAATGCATGCTAAAGATAGAGAAAACAATTTCTAATGTGCAATTATTAAATTAATTATTTTATTTGGATAAATAGAAGTTCTTAAATAAAGATTAAAATAATTTTTATATTACTTTTTGTTTTACTTCTATTTTTATAGATAAAATAATTAATAATTTATTATATTTAATAATGGTATACATTTAATATTTTTCTTTATTTAATATATCATTATTAATATATTAAATGTAATAATAATACAAGCATGTTATTATATGCACTTTTTAAAAAAAACTTGGGTTTAGAGCCCCTCGACTATTATAAACTAGGACATTAAGTCCTTGTGGTAGTTAAAAAACTCGACCACCACATTATCAAATAACAACAACTTTAAAAATGAAATAAAGCCCATAAAAAATCGAAAATAACTAGGGCATGCAAAGGGGGTAAAAGGGTAAGAAACCCTAGAGTCATTTTATTCTCACTTTGTATTTCTATCTCTTCATCGAGAAGCTTGTTTCCTTGGCTGCCATGCAACTAGGGCTGGAACTGATGAACCAGGGCTTGAAGTGAGGGTTTGAACTCGAGCCTTAACTGCAACTCTTATGTGAATGATCTTTCAGGGTATGTAACTTATATTGTCCTCTTTCATGTCGTTGTTTCTCCATGAAGAAATAAACACAACAATTTTTTATTTTATTTCTATATTTAGGGCTTTCTTCATCTTGTGGTTGTTATGGTGGATCTTGTTGTAGTTGATGATATTGATCTATACTGATGAAGATTGTACTATTTGATACCTTGACTATGTACCTGTGACTTGAGTACTATCTTTTACCTTAGGTGAGTAAGAACTATATCATGCTTTTGTTTGATAACTTTTCTGCTATTTTGTTTTTTCTAAATATTCTCCATAGTTATTGTTCTCTGTGACAAAAATCACTGTCTTTGGCTATTGATTACAGACTTTGTCTTTTGGTGCTATGCATTTGATAGATGACCAAGTTTATAATCATTATTGTTGAGTCTTAGGCTCCTATTAGGATAAATGAAGACCTTGAATTTTGGTGTACATAGTATACTTATGCTTTGAAGTCTTGAAGACTACTTGTGAAAAGGCTATCTCCTTCACTGTTATTGGTTATCAAATATACCCTCATGGCTACAAATTTACCCAAAAGTTATTGTTGTTGTTCCTTCACTATATATTGACATCACACACTTTGTGCTTTTGTTTGTGAATATTTATTATTATGTATGCACTGGGACAACATTCTTGGCTTCTCAAAGTATCAGGGTTGCTAAGACTCTTATTGGTTCTTGGAATAAACTATCTTTTTATGAGTAAACTGTGAAAATCTGTAGGGAATATAATCATAATGCCATTTTAAATCACTACAAACCCATACTATTTTGGATGCTTGGACTATCTTAAAAATGTTGTCTTAGTGCATTATGAACTTATTTATTCCTTGTACCATTGTGTCTTGATAATATCTGTCTTTCGATTTTCTATCCTGTTGTAGTTTCAAAACTCCTAGAGCACTATATTATTTACTATATTTCACCATAAGGCATGAAGTCTATGGTTCCTTCTTTATTTTTTCTTACTCATTATCTTTTTGAAGTTATGACTAATTTGGGATATGAGAAATGGTGTCTGAATAATGATCTTGGTTGTGTATTGGTTTTATATTGTCCATAATGCATTTACTGCCATTGTTCATTCTGCTTTAATGTCCACTAGAAATGAATTAAACCATTGTGTTAGACCTCTTGTTAATTTTTATGACTACTATAAAAACTTCTTGACTACATCCTCTTGATCTGATCTATATGCTTGAGGTTTGTCTTTTCACCATTGTATGATCCTTCAAATAGGTTGCCTTTGTGCTCTAGTAGGTTGCATTCAAAGTATAAAATCCCTCAAAAATAGGGAGCAACAATATCCTTTGGCTTCTTCATTGTGTTGAACTATCGTGTAGATTGTTCTTAATGCTTTTGAGAGTAGTGATTGTCATATTGATGATGTCTTCATCATTATTAGTGCAACTTTGAATATTTCTTTGTGTATTCCCTAGTGTTGATTCATGATTGTGATACTAGTCATCTCTTAGGGTTGATGATGAATTTTCTTGTATCTCCATGAATGCTCTTTAGTGTTAATGTATTTATCATGAAAGCTCAATCAACAAACTCATGTCTGAGATATTGAGCTCTCACTATCATTGACTGTTCTATAATCTTTAGGCTTCTACTGATGTTATTAAATGCTTGATATCACAATACTCATGTAATTTATGTGGTGCTTGAAGTAATGGTATATTCACTATTTTTCTTTCCATTGTTCATAAATGCCCCCTCACTATTTTGATGCCTTTGTTAGCTATTATATCAATGAATTTGACTTGATACACTCTTTGAATCTATGCTTATATGCTTTTATTCTTAACTGTGTCATTTGATTGGAATGCTCTCGGTCATGATCTGAGATTGTGAAATGGTGAATGTTGCTATCTTGTAAGCAAAGAATTCTCTTTGAGACTTTAGCTATAAATGAAGGTATATCCGCAAGACTGTATCTCTTCTCACTATTACAAGGCTTTAAATATTGATATCATATATCTATGCATTAATGGTAATCAATGGGCACTCCTTGTACTAACATATATGTTCATGAATGCAATAAGGGTTGTCTTTGTTGCTTGGATGCTTCTAAAACTATACCATTTCATGGGTTGCATCACTAATTTTTATTATTGATTGTGGCATATGATTTCTAGGACTACAAGCATTTGTGTTAGGGCTTGACTATGGTTATCTTAATGGATTTATAACAGTTAAAGGATTGTTTCTTTCATTCACTGTTTATTCCCATAATGCCCTTGACTTCTCTATGATTACCATGCTTGATAGCTAAAACTGTGTTTACATTTCAATTAATCTTGTAGGTCTTTGATAGTGTACTCTGCCTTTTGGTACAAGATATCATGATTACCTATATGAATGTTGCACAAAGTCATTGTCATCATGTGATATCTTTACACTTTTGTGCCTGTACATACATTATAGTTCCCTTGATTTGTGGTGATTTTATCTTGCTTAAAGATGACTATGATATTCATGGTAAGGGCCTTAAAATTTGGACATACTTCTTTTGAAGACCCTTACATGGTGAACACATCATTGTAGGACAATCTTCTAAGGCTGTAACCTTGCCCATAAGGAATATTACTAACCGTTCTCTTACAGTGACTTCACTATTATCCATGACTTGTAAGTGCTCATTATAACCAGTCATACACTATCTTCCTTATGTCCTAGGTATGCTCACATGGTTTTAGGTTTGTGTTGTACTAGCCTTATGATGAGAGTGAACTATGGGTTGCCAATTGATATCTGCAGTGATGAACTGAAAGAATATTCTTTTTCTCTGTTTGACAGTGAGTTACCGCTTTAAAAACTCTTTCTTTCAGTATTTATGTTATCTTTTCTCACTGTATCTTGCATTCTATATATTGAGAAAGGCTATACTAATTTGACAACAAGGCTTGCCAAGGATAATTTTACATCCTTTTTACTGTCATGAGTAAAGTTCATTTGGTCATGGCCTTTGGATGTTTTTCTAACTCTGTCATAGTTCTATTACTCTTTTACTGCTCTTGCATCTCTATGACTGTATTGAAACTCCTTATTTTCTTTGTTCACTATCCTTCTCATTATCTTCACTGTTATAAGAGGACATTGTCAAAACCTTATTGTAGCTTCATTAGTTGTATTTATTCTATATTTTTCTGATCTTCTTAAGTTTTAAGCTATATGAGGTTGTTGATCTTTAAATGGAGGATGAGCTGCAATATAATGTTCTTTGTTATAGGGCTCATTGTAATCTTTTGTCTGTTGATAGTAGCTTGGAGACTATTTATTTTCATTGAGCTGTATCATAATTCTTGAAAAGTTTCGCTCATGTTTGTGGCATTGATGTCTTCTAAGACTTCTATAGGTGAAAACCTTTTGATCACTCTTCATTCTTGACAATTTGTTATGATATTTTAATGCCTGGTGATCTAGCATCTTTATTATTGTTTTCTACATTAGGCTATTTTGAGACTACCATACCTATGCATGTTGATTGTCCTTGGAGACCTTTATACTTTTATATCTTTAGATCATCCATGGTTTGTGTTTCAAAGTACTGTATTCTTTCTTTTACTCATGTGATGGCTTTAGTCACTCGTTGATCATGGAATATAGTTTTATTCATTGTTGTATGTGTTGTCATTGGATGATAGTTTATATTGTCATTGAATGATAATATATGGGACCATGGATACAGTTGTGCTTGATGTTTGATAGCTAATTGGTGTCACCCTATGAGTGATGACTAGTATGTTGAGCTCAACCCTGGTGGGAGCCCATTTTAATCCACATACTTGATATTTACGAAATAGAAACCTATCTTATATCTGCACAGTGAATAAATAAGTTAGTATTACTACTTATCAAGTTGCCATTAGTTTTATATTCAAAGTCATATTATACATTCTAGTCAGTTAGCACTACCGAATCATGTAGTCGATATACACATAGAGAAGTCGGTATGCACAATCTAGTCAGTTACAGAAGAAAGAAGTTACAGAACACAATATACACCGAGCTGTCTACCGAGTATCTTTTTGAGACTACTGAGCAGTAAAGATGACACACCGAGTTGATATTCACCGAGTGAAATGTGTTAACAGATACATTGAACCTGGACATGCATATGAAAACGTGTTACAAGATCGAGGCACATCTAACCGTTATTACATTGGAAATTGCACCAGAAGATTGTGTATGATTTTGAGATCAATCTAACCAATGAAATATTTTGTTGAGTTATTCATTCGATAAATCTTGTTTGTAAGATCGAAGCAATGAATTGGATCACCATTTTAAGAGATCAATTTATGCAGCATGAGTTAAGAGCAAGGTGTGTGCATGTATGAATGTAGGAAGATTGTTACAGAGACACAGAGGTCACCGAGAAGGTTTTCAAAGAACAGTCAAAGAACAGAGTAAACAAAAGGGTTTACCGAGATACTATATGGGTTACCGAGGTATGCTATAAGCAAGGTTATCTTATTCTGAGCACATAGAATCTTCTATAACATTTCAGATGTAAAGATGAAGATATTTGTAATGATTTTATTGTAATATTGTGAAGTTGAAAGAGAAACCTTTAACAGGGTAAAAGACTCTAACCAAGTCTGTAAATTGTAAAGCCTCTAACCAGGTGCAGCATTCAGAATAAATGTTGTAAAATCCTTTAGCAATGTAGATCTAACATATCTTGATACTCCTAACAGGGTAAGCTATCAGAAATAGCTAAATGTAGCTCTAACCAAGCATTCTTTATTATTGTAGTAGTGAAGTTGTGGGTCCCATCCCCACCATAGTTTTTCTCTCTAACCAAGAGTTTCTGCATAACCAAAATATATGTGTTATGGAGTGAATCATGTATGATTGTTACCTATTTGTTTTAACTTTATTTTATGTTATTGCACTATTCAGTTTATGCATAACAATAAAGTTATTATTCAAGAAAGGTTTTGAAGTACTGATTCACCCCTCCCCTCTCAGTACATTAGCTTTCCATATTGGGCCTAACAATTGGTATCAGAGCTTGAATCTTGGAAAAGGGTTTAACTACCTAAAGAGAAAGATCTTATCAATGGAAGGCTATAAACAATCTCAGAGGATTGTATATCTGCAAGAAGAGCTGGATCATGCAAATCAAGTGATTGCAGACATGAAAAGGCAAATGCAAAAATCTCTGAAAGTAAGAACAAGATTATCTGATGACTTATAGGATTCTCAAGAGTTAGTGGAACAAATTGAGACATCATCTAAGAATAGTATATCTAAAGAAACCGAAGAAATGATTGGAGTATTGAAAGAAAAGAACAAAGCATTGGCTGATCAACTAAAAGTAATGAAAAGAGAACATGAACATTTCAGCACACAGATGACTGAAAATCTAGATGCATGAAGGACAGTTGAGGATAAAGCAAGAGATCTACAGAGAGAGAAACATCAACTTGAATTCTTAGTATCTGATAAGAATGATGAAATCATAAGGTTGACTGGGATTCAACAAAATATGATAGATCAACTAGGCTATGCACATCATGAAGCAATTCTAAAGAATGATGAGAATCAAGCATTGAAACTTGAAGTATCAAGGTTGACTGATGAACTTGAAACAAAGAATAAATCCAAAGAAACATTGAAGAAGAGTTATGAAGCATCAAAGATGTTGGATGAGCAACTGAATACAAGAAGACCCAACAAAGATGCAGGACTTGGTTATAAAGGAAAAGACTCTATCGAGAAAGGAATTCATAATACCAAGAGAGGAGAATCATCAAAGCAAGTTGGAAACATGAATAAAATCAAAAGGAAGAAGCCTATTTTCTACTACTGTGGAAATCAAGGTCATACTGCCAACATATGCCAGATCAGAAAAGGTAAGCAACCAAATATCACTAAGTCAAATGAGTATTGTTACAATTGCAATAAATATGGTCACACATCTAATCAATGTAGGACAAAGTCTGTTAACAACCATCAGAAGGAAAAATTCAAAGGGTTTTGTAAAAACTGCAATAGATATGGACATAGTATCGAGAAGTTCTGGTTTAAGAAAAAGAACCACATGTGGTCTGCACACCGAGCAAACACCAGTGGTTACCGAACTCACACAGATCCTTACCGACAATATGCAGCAGTACCATGGGATTACAATACAAGGATATGGTGCGAATGTTGTGGAAGGTATGGACACATTAGTGCTAACTATTTTATAAGGTTTGGAATGAACAACCAAAGATCATGGAGAAATCCTGGTATGGCATGTTTTCATTGTCACAAAGTTGGACATTTAGCTGGAGATTGTAGAGATCAACCTAGAGGAGACACTTAAGAGATAAAAGAAAAATTCAAGATGATTTGGAAAAAGAAGGAAATCATGTCAGATGAAGAAAGCACCTTACCTACCGAGTTAGGTGCACCTATTCCAAATTAATCAGAAAAGGTATGAAGGGATTGCATTCTCTAAAGGTTAAAATCATAACAGTTCCTATTCTATTATGTACTAAATTCAAAATCTGCATAGTTAAGATGCATTAGTAAGTTTGAAATTCCATCAAGAGTACTTTACATAAAACCTGTCAAGTCGGTAAACAAGGAAATTTTGTTACTCGGTTAAAACGAAAGAAAAGAGAGTAAAATTGGTTAAAGGTAAACCGAGTGCATTTAATGTTTTGACCTAACCCGCATGGAGCCCGATAAGGTATTTTGTGTACTTAAAGGTATTTTCATGGTCATTTTCATTCACCAAGTTTTCAAGAGAGCAGAGCAGAGCGAATCAAGGAAATCAAACTTCATTCAAAGCAAATCCAAGGTATTTACATCAAATCTCATCGCATTGTCAAGCTGGTTTTTTGATCTTGTCAAATTGCTATTATCTACCGAGTGTGAATCATTTGCTATTTGTAAACCATCAAACCCTAAGGATAGTTTGCTAAGTTTTATCTAAAATTTACAAATGGCACCCAAGATCCAAGATCCCATAGTTGTCAAGAATGTGGAGAAGCCCTCACTAAAATACACTTTGACTCCTAAAGTCGCCTCTGAACGGAATGAAAAAACTGCCTTTTCACTCATCCCAGATCGAGTCTTGTTAGTCGAAGATGTTAGATTCTTCACCAAATGCCGTGTTGAAGAACTTGGTCATGTTGAGATTAGTGACACATATGATGAGCTATGTACTAATGGAAAAATGGATAGCAAGTTCGAGCATATCAAAATCAAGGGATTAACTGAAGCCCTAGCCTATCCTCATGTGTTCAAACCCTAGTGGGTTAAGTTTGTTTTAGGCAGAGTTCATGATGATTTTATGTGGCTAGAGGAGCAACCATTCAAAATCACTAAGGAAATCATTCATATGATCACCGGATATCCTATCTATGATCATGCACAAGCACAAAAAATGATATCACAGAAGGAGTTAATCAGTTTAACTGGAGTAGAATCTGATTACCAAGGACTGAAACTGAATAATGTCACTGATGTAGAACTTAAATTTGCAATTAGAATAATTGGTTACTGTTTCTTCCAATCAGCAAGGGAAAACAGTGTACCCTGTGCAGTAGTTGACTTAGCCTATAAAATAGTGAAAAAGGGAATGAAAGTAGATTTATGTGAAGTGTTATTGAAAAATTTGTTTGAGAACCTGAACACAATAAGGAAGCCGAAAAAGAACAACTCGACAAACACACTGAAGTTTGGTTCACTTCTTGTATGCATGTTTTTCTACTTTGAGAAGTTCTTTCTGTCAGTCGGTAAAGTAGTTTGGGAGCTACACCGACCTATCACACATCAAATTAATGACTTTATCAAGAAATTGGGAGATAATTTTAATGATATCATGGATGACTACTTCAGCAAATTTCAAGAAAAGATGCACAATAGGTATTGGATTCCACCACAGCTGGTAGAGAAATATAAGGATGATATATGTTTTGAGGTAGACACCGATTATTGCTATGTGAATGCTATAGAACCTAGGACTCAATCTTTGCCACCAATGGGTTATGAGATTGACTATGATATCACACAACAACAAATTTATGCATATCTTACACTACCAAGGCATGCTACTGAACTAAGATATGGAACTTATGAATAAGTTAAGGAAAAGGTGAAAATGAGCATTGTCGTAGCTAAAGCTACAAGAAAGGCTACAAAGATGATAACGGTTTTATCTGAGAAATTTGGAGAAGAATCCTCCTCTACACCTATCAAAGGCACTCTTGCCATTACCGAAGAGGAATCTAAAGCTCAAGAGGCAGCAATAACATTGAGTACTGAGTTGCCTAAGGGAAATTTTTTGAAAAGAAACAAACTGGACACTACAAAGGTTCCACTGACTCCACCAACAAAGAGACCCAACACTAGAGCATCAGATGCATCACCGAGTAAGAAACAAAAGAGTGTTACTATTCCCAAGGTAACCAAAACCTACAAGAAATCTACTCGGAGACTCATTTTGGCAAAAGAGTCTAGTGATACAGAATCAGAAGATGCCAACAAATTCCAGATTGTAAAAAGAAAGAAGGTAAATATTCATAGTGTTGAAAACTTTTGTGCCAATCTTAAAGAATATGGTGGATTTGTAGGATTTAGATATGTCAAGTATGAGACTAGGAATAATGATGAGAAGCGACAAATTGAAGAAGCTGTCATCTGCACACTTCTAAAGTTTTGGCTAGCTCCATTAGAACTAGTAAAGTCACTTCCGAGTGAATTGTACTTACATATTGATAACAAGTGGAAATATGCAATGGACTCAGAGAAACAAATTAGAGAAAGAAGTCTAGTCCATCTATTTCCTGATATTTCTGTAGCAGAAATAAAGGAGCATTTGACAACCTACAATTCTAAATTTCTTGTCAAACAGAGAGCCTTAAAATTGATGAATGGGCTATACATTGATGTAGAAAAGGAGACAAAAGCAAAGTGGCAGGAAATCTTCAAACTAAAAGATGTCAATGAACAATCTCAAGTTGAAATTGTTGATGTCACCGAGCAAGATCCTGATGTCACCGAGCAAGGTCCTGATGCTACCAAGCAAGACTTGGCTGAAACTATTCAAATTGATGAAGATGTCATGGATGCAGAAGCACCAGAGCAGGAAATGATAAAAGGCACTACCTATGCAAAACTTGTATCTAGTGAATCTGTGATAGTACAAGTTTAGCCTTATCCGCCGGTCAAGCCACCTGTCTCTACCGAAGCTCCTAAAGATATAGCACAAGGCACCAAAGGTCACAAGTTTGAAGCAGTAGAAGGTACAACTAAAGATCAGACCTCTCAAGCACCGTCAAGCACTGAAAATGTTACAATTGAGACCCCCAGTATCGAGACACCCAAGGACACCACAATGGCTACAAGAATCAACCAAAGTTTTGCCTCTACCGAGCAACCTACCGAGGGTCAGCAAGCCTCACAAGCAATTGTCTTGGTATAACCAACCAAAGGTAAAGAGAAGAAAGTGAAAAAACATAGTTTTAAAGTTGATTTAACTAAACCGATAGTGTTGCCCAATGTGGATATCTCAAAATTAAAGGGGCAAGCACTTATTGATTTTCATGAGCTATGCAAAGCAAAGGCCGAACAAGAAAAATAGATGGCCATTCAAAAGAAGAATAAAGTACTACAAAAGGTGAAAACACTGCTAACAGAAATGCTACCATCAGCTACAGTGTCAACCGATGCAGCCATCCACATTCAACTGGATGAACTCCTTAATCAAATAGAAACATCTAGAGTTGATGCATCTGAGTACTTGAGCAAGCTAAAAGATAAAGAGCTTACTATAAAAATGATAGAAGAGGTACAAAAAGCTCTAGCTATAGGAAAAGTCAAGCTTGTCAAATTCATTGCTAAGTTGTCCCCTCAACTCAAGCATATTCTTTATTTATTTTAGAAACTTTGTACATTTTCCTTATTTATTAAAGATATCAAGAATAAAATTGATGCAATTGAGAAAGAGATCACCGATCTCTCAACTAAGTTGACCATAGAGCCAAATTCAGTTCAGAATTTTTATACCAAGCTTCAACAACTCATGGCTCAACAGTTAGAACTCAGAAATGAAGAGCATAAGATTAGGATGGATATAATGACCCTCTAGACATTATTCCTTCCTCATCTTTCATCAGTTCAAGAACAGATTCATCGAGCTACACACCTATCTACTACACAAGAGGGAAGCACTCTTGATGGCTTAATATCACTATTGGCTGATATTCAAGCACAAAATTCTTTAATGGAAAGTGTAAAGGATGCACTCTCAATCGCACTCACCGACGCCCGGAAGAAGTATAAATCTATTTTTGATTAGTTATCACCCCCAGATGGAAATTAAGTTTTTAATGTTTGTCAAAAAAGGGGAGTAATACTACATAAGGGGAGTAATATACTATATTTAGGGAGTGATACAGTTTTGATAATACAGTTTTGAGTATTGTATACAAGGGGAAAATACCGAGCAGAGTGTACAGAGTATGTAGAGAAAGCAGAGAGCACACAAGCACAGAACCGAGCATACAAAATTAGAGTTATGTACAATATAATGATAAGGGGAGTATATTTGATTATATTATTTCATTGACTATTGTATATATTGTCATTTATAGTCATTTTGCAAAGTATATAGATTTTTGAGTTATGACTTAGAAAGTAGTTTTTGTCAAACATCTCAACTAATGTCAAAAGGGGAGATTGCTACTACTTATCAAGTTGCCATTAGTTTTATATTCAAAGTCATGTTATACATTCTAGTTGGTTAGCACTACCGAATCATGCAGTTGGTATACACATAGAGAAGTCAGTATGCACAGTCTAGTCGGTTACAGAAGAAAGCAGTTACGGAACACAGTATACACTGAGCTATCTACCAAGTATCTTTTTGAGACTATCGAGCAGTAAAGATGACACACCGAGTTGATATTCACTGAGTGAAATGTGTTACCAGATACATTGAACTTGGACATGCATATGAAAACGTGTTACAAGATTGAGGCACATCTAATCGTTATTACATTGGAAATTGCACTAGAAGATTGTGTATGATTTTGAGATCAATCTAACCAATGAAATATTTTGTTGAGTTATTCATTTGATAAATCTTGTTTGTAAGATCGAAGCAATGAATTGGATCACTATTTTAAGAGATCTATTTATATAGCATGAGTTAAGAGCAAGGTGTGTGCATGTATGAATGTAGGCAGACTGTTATAGAGACACAGAGGTCACCGAGAAGGTTTTTAGAGAACAATCGAAGAACAGAGTAAACAAAAGGGTTTACCGAGTTACTATATGGGTTATCGAGGTATGCTATAAGCAAGGTAATCTTATTCTAAACACATAGAATCTGCTATAACATTTCAGATGTAAAGATGCAGATATTTGTAATGATTTTATTGTAATATTGTGAAGTTGAAAGAGAAACCTTTAACAGGGTAAAAGACTCTAACCAAGTCTATAAATTGTAAAGCCTCTAACCAGGTGCAACATTCAGAATAAATGTTGTTAAATCCTTTAGCAAGGTAGATCTAATAGATCTTGATACTCCTAACAGGGTAAGCTATCAGAAATAGCTAAATGTAGCTCTAACCGAGCATTCTTTATTATTGCAGTAGTGAAGTTGTGGGTGCCATCCCCACCATAGTTTTTCTCTCTAACCAAGAGTTTCTGTGTAACCAAAATATATGTGTTATGGAGTGAATCATGTATGATTGTTACCTATTTGTTTTAAATTTATTTTATGTTACTGCACTATTCAGTTTATGCATAACAGTAAAGTTATTATTCAAGAAAAGTTTTGAAGTACTGATTCACCCCTCCCCTCTCAGTACATTAGCTTTCCATATTGGGCCTAACAGTTAGATAAAATAAGAAGTTGATGAAGCTTATGATGGTTTTTCACTTTGATCTCTGATTCTCTTGTTGTTCTGTTCTGATTCTTTCCATCTGTAGTTTGATATACATGTGTATGAGTATATTTGCTAGAGAAATTGAGATCCTAATCTCTAACACACCTATTCTTCACCTCGTGCAAGCACTCTAGGAGCATTAGGAGCATGAAGACACAATGATGCAACTTGATCACACCAATGGTTCATCATTGAAAGGCAATGATAGATCCCTTTTTCTCTCTCTTTTGTTTATACATATGTCTATCATTCTACTTATTGTACTTCTTAGTCATACCAATGACTTGTGTAGGTCCTTACACATTTATGTAAATGAAAAAGCTTCTCTCATATGCAATTTTAAAAGTACATTATTGAAATACATTGCATCTGAAAAGAATTATTTATTTGTATATTCAAATCTGAATAAATTATGAATTATAAAGAAAAAAAATTGTGTACCTTTCTTTCATTTGATGTGCAAGGCTGATCATAGGCCTATCAAATTTTGATGATTCAAAATCTAGATAACAGTACTAGCTTATGAGATCCCTTCCTTTGAATATATATGCATGATAGATGTAGGTGTTGTAAAATGGTCAATGCTTTCGACATCATACTTTAACATGTCAGCATGACCTTAGTTTAAGGTTTTTGTGATTCCTATCTCTTTCCTCTATGTCACGCATTCGATCTTTATTGTTTGTCAACATTGTGTCTTTCCTCTATATTTCTTTTCTATTTAATTCTAATCTCTCACATTTCGAATTAGGTCTTTTTAATATCAATTCTGGATCTTAATCATTGATCCTGACCAATTTGACATATCAATTGGACATCATCAATCCTAATCAGTGTCGAATTAGGGTTTTTGTCCTAGATATTTATCTTTATCTTTATCAATTATCTTTGATCAATTATCAATCAGTTGGAATTATTTTGTATTTGGTTCAATTATCAATTATTAATCCCTTTGTCATTTTGCGATCGATTTGTCATCTGTCTTTTGTCATTTGACCTTCATCAAATTGACCTTTTATGAATTTTTTATCGATTTGTCATCGATCTCAATCAATCATCAATCTTTGTCAATTAAGGATCGATTAGTCATTGATGTCTAATAAACCAATCCTTTTGTCATGCTTGACAAATTTGTCATTAGTCTTTGTCAATCAATATTGGTTTCATATCAATATTTGAGCCTTTATCATTTAATCTCTTGATCATGATCAACTTTATATTAATTGTTTCAATGTTGTCTTGGCCTAATTCATTTCTAATCCATTTCCTAGGGTTTTGTGATTTAATAATTTAACCCTTTTGATACTTTCCTCCCTTGGGTTAAATAAATTTATTTATTTATCCTATGTCACAATTAAATTAATTATTTAGTTGCCTAATTTCCCTTTTTCCTCTTGTGAGTTAATTAATAAATGTAAATTTATTAATTAATTCCACCCAATTATGACACCTAATTTACTAATTTTCAAATTCAAATTCCCACTAATTATTCCCCCCTAATTGCTCCACTTTTCATGCTTCCCATTTGTCATAATTGAAAGATAATTTCATGGCTAATTATCTTATAAATTTGTCATGAATTGTCTTAGAAATTTGTCAAAAATGTTCATATAAATGTGTCATATTTCTTGCATAGAAGTTTGTCATAATTCGACATACCATTTATCATGCTTTGTTCCCTCAATTTTCCAATTTTGAATGAAACTTCTCCTTTGAAATCTTTCATTCCAAATTCACGTCCTCATTCAATTGCCTATAAATTAAGCCCTTTTCTCATTTATTTCTAACTACAATTCGAGTATCCTTTTGCTGTCAATTTCATCTCATTTTGCTATCCAACTGATTTCAATACACTTAATTTTTTTAGTTGAGATCCACATGCATCCATTTGAAGGAGAAATAATGCCAATGGAGGTCAATGGAGGAAACACATTGTGATGGTTTGCAGTTTTGTTTTAGTGTTTTTCCTTCATTCTTTCATTGATTGAATTAGGATTCAATTTCATAAGCTTGTTAGATTTTGTGGTTGCCTAATTGTATGTTTTTTATGCTTATTCCCAAATTCCTAGTTACAATAGCAGGTTCTTAATCACCATGGTATGATGAAATATATGCATACTTGCATGGTCAATACATGTCTCCCAACATTTCTAGAAATCAATGAAAAACCCTCATACGCCAGGCATCTAGACATGTTATCATTGCAAATACTTTGTACAAAGGGAGCTTTGATGGAACCCTTCTTCGATGTGTGAAATCCAAAGAAGCACAACTAGCCTTGAAATATGTTCATGATGGAATTGGTGGTGCACATTCTAGTGGCCCTGCATTAGCAAGGAAACTGATGAGGACTGGATATTACTGGCCAACCATGGAAAATTATGCTTGTAAATATGTGTAAAAGTGTAGACAATGTCAAATACATGGAGACCTGATTCATGCACCTGCCCAAGATTTCTAACCAATCACATTACCATGGCCATGTTCACAATGGGGATTAGAACTTGTAGGTAAAATCAACCCTAATTCTTCTAATGGACACAAGTTCATTCTGATAGCCACCGGGTATTTCACTAAGTGGGTCGAGGCAATCCCTCTCACCTAAACCACTAGAAACTAGATAGAAAAATTCATTCTCAATTATATCATCTGTCGATATGGAGTCCCAGTGTGCATAGTTACTGATAATGGACGCCCATTCAAAAATTAAGAGGGGTGTGAAATTTCTGACCAATTTCAGATCCAACATCGCTTTGCAACTCCATATTATCTCCAAAGTAATGGACAAGAAGAGGCCACCAATAAAACAATCCTCAAAATCTTGAAAAAAGTCATCAGTTAAGTAGGGTGAGATTGTCATCTTTAGTTAAACCTGACACTATGGGCTTATGGAATAGGTGTGAACACAACTACAGGTGCTAGATCATATTCTTTGGTGTATGGATCTAAAGAAATTTTTCCCATTAAGGTAGAGTTTCCCTCTCTAAGAGTCTCCTTGAAAAACATTGTATCAAAGCAAGATTACAGAGTTGCGAGATTATAAGAGTTAGAAATGATGGATGAGAAGCGACAGACCACATAGAATCACTTGCAGGTTTATTAGAATAGACTGAAGAGAAGTTATAACAAGAGGGTACGACTAAGAACCTTTGAGGTAGGGGATCTAGTTCTCAAAGAAAATAACTAAAGTCATTGGTAATGGGGCACATCACTTAACAACAATGGACGGATATCAACTCCCTGAATCAATGAACAACATGCATCTTAAGAAATATTATTTCTAAAGGCTAGGTAGTTTAAGACTCATTTTCATTGTATTTCATATCATGTCCACAATACATTACATATAGTTACATTCAAAAGTGCATTGTATCACATTTGCATATAGTTGCATCAATAAAAAGGCGATTGTCGTAGTTAATCCCCTGTGTACACTTCAATGGGTAAAGGATGATCTCATTTCTCAGATATTTGTTTATGAAGTTTTTTAAACCTAAGGTTACTCATCTTCAACATTACCTTGTTATTAGGCTTTGTCTATGGTTGTGTAGAAGTTTCACTATTGAGACTTATCACCTAAGTCTTCAATTGCTATATCTTATACATTAATCATTTGCTCTAAATTATTGTAGATACATGGTTGATCATGTGGCTAGTGAAAAATCTAAAATTATGCTTTAGCCTTGTTGTAATTGTCACACCCATGTAGGTTTTATTACTTACAAGCCAATGCTAAAATAAAAAGAAAAGAATAAGACCAAATTACCTATCAAAATGTCAAGGCAAAAGAAAAGAGTAAAGAAAATTACAAGAAAAAAATCATACGATGCTTGGCTATGGGAACATGTGAGTAACTCTAGTAGGGCTATAAATGTCTATTGGCGATGGAGAAATACTTGAGAGATTATAGTGATAACCTCAATATATGTCTGTCATTAGAGAGGCTCTATCCAGGATGCTTTTGAAGTTAGGATAACTCACGTAGCTAGTCATGTAGGATTCTAAGGGTCTACAATAATCACAAGAATCAGAATAAATATAATTGCACACAAATGGGCAAGAGAAGACAAAAAGTTTAAAGAATCACTGGGGCAATTTTTTCGCATCTCCATAAACAAATCCTAGTTACTTGGTTGGTTAATTTGGGTAGTCCAAAGTGTTACTTGCCTTTGCAACCAACCCATTGATAATGCCTAATGTCATGAAGTTCATCTTCATCACACAATTTCTTTATCTTCTATAGTTCTTGAAACCTTTGATCGGCCAATAAAGCCTTTAGGTGTCACATCTTGTTCATGTCCAAAAGGGTCTCCACCATACCTTATTGGTCTATTACCTCTCGATGGAAGTTATCCTTTATTATTTTACAATGTCGCCCAGACTTGTTTTGCCTGATACTTTGACTGTCGATAATACAATGACAATGCATTCCTTATAAGTTAAACATTGGCAGATCGCATGATAGGGTTTTTCATGCACAAACTTTCTTTTCTATTTTTCATTTCTTAAAGTACGCAATCACCTAATTCTCTAACATTGATGGCTCTAAGATCGGCGATCTGCATGATTACGTCAACCGGATGCTTTTCCATAATGGGCAATAAATGGACAATTAATAAAAGGTTCATTTCAAATCTCGAGATGGTATAGTAGCTACCAAATCCAGGTGATTAATTACTTGAGGTTTCCATATGTCAATCAACCTTACTCATACATTTGGCATTTGAAACTTTCCAAAGAACTGGAGGGCATTCTAGCATAAGCATGAAACCAGGTTTGAAAATTGAAGCTCTTTATGTTTAGATTATTGACATTTATGGTTTTCTTGTTGATATAATAAGTGAAGCTCGTCAGCCTAGCATTTATGAGCACTTGCTTTTATCACAATTCTTTCTTGTTTTATTTCAATTCAAGCTTTCATCCATATTTAGAAACCCTATCATTTCTGTACTCAATTTCTATAGCGCCCAAAACCCCTTAGCTTATAGAGAATAAACTAGATTCTATCAAAGATACAAAAGTTGACCCATTCACAATGCATGACATTAATAAGAGACTGCAAAATTTAGAAAAGTCCCCCATTACACATAAATTCATTGAGTCTGCATTATCTCAGGCTGGCAGTTACCCTTTTGCTCTTGCATGTATTGAATTGGTTTTTTCATGTGTACATAATTATCATCCTAATTCATGAGAAATACAAGGTGCAAACCAAAATATGATAGCTAAGATAGACACATACAACATTTCCCTTGCTCTATGGATTCCAGAGAGAGAAGGGTAGATGAATTTGTCCTTTCAGTCAGGATGGGAATATTATCACAATCAGGTAGAATGGTGTTTGGATACAATTGCTAAAGGGTGGTTTAAAGTTGTTCGACTTGGAAAGTCTAGGTTGCCATCCCAAATTAAAATAAAACTTTTCAGGGATGATATCACTAATATCATTGTGTTGTTGTGCTAAGTGGTCGGTTGACCTAGGGTGGAATTTTTTGAAGAATGGATGTGTCACTTTATCCTTACTATCTATGATAATAAAAATCAAATTAATTGGGCAAGGTTAATATGTGACTCTCTTCGCAAACAACTTGTTAAGTTAATTGATCTCAAGCAATTTCATTTATTCTCCATGCTTCTGTATGTAATAGTTGGTGGAAGAGTTTCTTGGTCGAGTTTGACACAAGTTGGTAATCTTTCAGATGGTGCCCCCATTTATAATTGTTTTCCCCAGCTACAAAAAGGAGAGGGCATGAGAAAAGGACAACTCTAAATATTAGCTCCAGTGAAGAGGACACTCAATTTCTTCAACAATTGGGAGAGAAAAATCCATTAGTTTCCTTGACTAATGATGAAGTCCCCTAGACTCCTCTTCCTGATGTCTCTATGATGACACCTAATAACCCTTCCAATAGATTGTTCATGAAAATTCCAGTGAATACCTCATCGACCCCATGGCTTAAGAAGACAATAGTGAAGCAAAAGAAGCAATACTCACTTGCCACTAAAATCAGGTTTGATACAATAACATCCCTATTAGGGGAGATGCCAAAACCTAAAAAGGCAAGGTGAATGGTTGAGATTATTGTAGAGCCCTAGACAAACCACCATGTCCTAGAGATTGTTGATAAAAATGTATAGGAAATTATAGAGGGGGAGTTTAATATAAGCGAGATTGACATGGGAACTACAAGGATAGAGGGAGACATATATCATTCTAAACATTATGTCACCATTTTGTCCAGAAGAACCAAAGCCGCAGAAAAGAAAAATCACTTGAGTTGGAACAATATGTTGATGTCCTTAATTCCTTCATTTAGTCTTCCTATTCAACCAAAACTCTTGATACTAGTTCATCTCTAGGGTTGTCGATTACAGAACTTATCAACTTTGATAAGTTGGAAATTGTCAAATGCTCACAGAGCATCACTAGAGAAGTTGACTGCTGGGCTAGTCAAGTAATTGTTAAAGGATTATCATTCATTGAGCATGGTCTGATAAATTACGACAGTCTAAATCAGATGATAGATTTCCATAAGGTTGAACTACAAAGAACAAATAAACTCATAGACTATCCACATCCCTCCTAGAAATGAGAGAGGTTAGCAAGATGCCTCAAGCTATTTTGTTTCTAAATATATTATTAAAAACTCCAATGCAGAAGACATCACCACTTGGGCGGAGATGCTAGAATGGAAACACCATGTTGTAAGTGAACTTCAATCACAACTCACTGCTTCAGTAGTCCAAAATACAAATCTATGACAAGATTGTTGGCATTATTGGTATTAAGTTGTCATTGATGTCAACTAGTTTGGCATGGTCACCGGTGAGTAAGAAGTGGTGACCGGTATGGGAGAAGTAATACATGATCATGTCAATCCATATGTGTGTAACTAGATAGAAGGTAGGTTACCGGTACACATGAAATGCATCATCTATCTATAAAGCAAGACCACCGGTAAGGCAAAGCAAGCAAGAAAAAGAAGAACTGAAGGATGTGAACCAAAATACACAAAGAGGTTTAATGCTACCGGTAAATGGATTGAGTAGTAGGACCAACATGTTTGATGGAAGGGAAAGTTGATCCATTGATAGAGAAGAGGTTTGTAGGTATGAAGGACAACTGGTGAAGTTAGGTTATATCGGTAAGGTGAGTTGAACTGGTAATCAATCTTGGTCAGTGAAGGATGTCAAACTGACATAGAAAACCAATCATAGATGGATGATGACAAGGATGACAGGTGGTGATCATGCAGAGGTTGGTGAAGTGTTCATTGACATAATAGTCAGCAAGTAAGTTAGCTTTTATGAAGAACCTGCAAATCATGGAAGGATGGTAGAAGGTTGTGACTCGAGGAAGACAGGGTGGCAAGTGATCAAACTGATCCTGCAAGAAGATCTGATCTTCGTACCTATTTGCTGAAGGAAACAACCAAGCTATAAATGGCGTGTGACAGAGAAACATAGAAAAGCATAGTGCAAACATCCAAATAAAGAAAACACACATTGGAATGTGAGAGGTTGGCGGTGTTGATCGATGACATGCAGATCATCTCTCTAGAAAAGTAGGTCGGATCAAATCTAATACAGATTGAGTTGGTGAAGGAAAAACCTAACACGACATCGTTTGAATGTTGTTTTGGTGGGAACCCTAGAAGATGAATATGTGAGCTTGAGACTAGAATCAGTTGATGCTTGATGCGAAGTGTGAGAGAGAAGAGAGCCTGAGTAAGGAGAAAGATTGTTTGTCTTAGAGTTAATTCTAATAAAGTTGTAGTGTGAGTTAGCAGGCGAACTGGTGAGAGGGTCTAACTGGTTCAGATAGAGTAACCGGTAAATTGTTGTTGTTCTAACAGTCAAGATAACCGGTGAGGTGTGATTGGTCAAGAAGGCATCCAAGAGTGACACAGTGTGGTGTGAGGTTGAGGGACAAATAAGAGAGGTTGGGAGTAACCGATGTGTGATCAAAGAGAGTAATCTGATAACTGGCAATGTGAGAACTAGTGAAGAAGAGGAGTTTGTTAACCGACAGAAATCCATCAATCAGGTGTTGCAGAACACATTTCCAACCAGATGCTTTAATTGGATCAAAATTTTATTGCACTATACAACATCGAGTTAGAGCTTGGTGCAGGGGTTGGTGCTCCTTGGGTTGGTGCCTTAAATCAATAGGGTTTGGTGCTCTAAAGCATTGTAATCAATTATTTCATTGTGAGGTTGGATTGGAGCAGTAGACTCCAACAACATTTCTCACTGATATTTTTCCCATATTTGGTTTTCCTTGTACATTTGGTGTTGTTGGTTATGCATTTGTGTGTTTACCTCTTTTGATATCCACTTTTATCTTACCGGTTTGTTGGTTTAGTGTTTAGATTGATAATCGATATTCCAAGCTTGGTTTAAAAAGAAAATATTTCAAGAACCACTAATTCACCCTCCTCTCAATGGTACATTGTGTTAAACAATTGGTATGAGAGCATAGGTTCCCAGTTGATTAAAGCTTGGGTAGATTCTAGTCAAAGAACACAATGGCAAGAAATGAGTCTGCCTCGTCAAAAGCAGCCATGTTTGATGGATCTAGATATGCCTTCTGGAGTAGAAGAATGGAGGCCTATATTTCCTCACTGGGCTTTGATGTGTGGATGTTTGTCAAGAATGGGTATGCTATCCCTAGTGTTCCTCCCACTGATCTGGATACTAAGAAGGAGTATGAGAATAATGCAAAGGCTAAACATGTTGTCTTAAGTGGGTTGTTTGATAATGAGTTTGTCAAGGTCATGCACCATGCATCCGCCAAGGAGACTTGTGATAAACTACAGAGGTTATTTGAAGGAGATGCCAAAGTCAAAGAAGCTAAGCTACAATCTCTAAGAGGTCAGCTTGAGGGCATCAAGATGAAAGATGAAGAAAATATTGTAAACTACCTTCACAGAATAGATGAAACTGTGAACACCATGAGAGAACTTGGAGAAGAAATTATTGATGAGATTATTGTCAAGAAGGTACTTATATCTCTCACATCTAAGTATGATACTAAGGTTTATACCATAGAGGAAGCCAACGATCTAAAACCTTCACAATGGATGAGCTATTTGGCTCTCTAAAAGCCTATGAAATGAGAACAACTGATGAAGAATCCTCAAGGAAAGAGGCAATGTTCAACTCCACCAAAAAGGGCAAGGAAGAGGTTGCTCATAAAGGATCCAGTGAAGACTTGGATGTAGAGGTAGAAAAATTTGTCAGAAAGCTCAAGAGAGGATCTGACAAGTTTAAAGGGAAGTTAGCACTCAAATGCTTCAATTGTGGTAAAGTTGGACACTTTGCTGCAAAATATCCTTATAATTAAACTAATGGAGATGAGAAAAGAATTTCTGGCAGATCAGTCAGTAAAGAAAAAGAAAGGAATATCTACCAACAAGGAAGAAGAGGCTACCGGAAGTAGAAAAACCTATATACTATTGAGGATGATGCCACAGATGAAGAAAGTGCATCAGAGAATGACTATCATGAGAATGAAAGACAAGTTAATCTCTTTATGGCACTTGACGAACTGGTTGGTGAAGATGAGGAAGAACAAGACATTGAAGCCGAAGTGGATCTATAAGGTGAGCTCATAAGAGCTCTTGAAGAGTTAAGTAAAACAAGAAGAGAACTCAAGAAGTTCAAGCTTGCTACAATAGAAGAACAATACCTCTTGAAGCAATCCCTGGATAAGTCCAATCAAGTTATATTTGGCTTGAAACTCCAGTTGGAAGAAGCCAAGAGGATATGTGAAGTTACATCCTCTGATGTGATGAAGAAGGAAAAGGAACATCGGAATCTGGAAGCAGAAATAGTGAAGCTCGAGAAAGAACTTGAAGAGAGAAATGATGAACTGAAAATGAGGAGCAAATATGAGTGTAGCACCGAAGCCTTAGATAAGATGTTGAGAAAACAGAAGCAATCTAAAGATACCATTGGCTTACGATTTGAAGAAGGACAAAGTTCAAACAACAAAGACACATCCAGTAAGGAGATAGAGTTCACTTCTTCAAGTGAACATTAAGAGAAGAAGACATTCAAGGTAAGCAAGGATACCGGTAAGAAATCTTATGCATATGCTATTAGAAACCATCACACAAACTGGTATACACAATCAATGAACTAGAGACCACATTTAGTATACCGACATGCAGATCCTAGGAGAAATGCAAGAGTTGACCATGAAGGATTTACTAGAGTCAGCAACATGAAAGGAAGACCCTCAGTGAGGCAGACGTTTGCAGGATCAAGACAACCTAACCGGTATGTTCCAAACTTTCATGGTTATTGTTACCGGTGTAACAAATCTGGACATAGGTTAGCTGACTTTAGATTAACCAATAAGCCCACTATGAGTTATGGAAGTAGAAATCCATTTAATGCACTTTGGAATATGAATGTTGTCTATTATCAGTGCAATGGATTTGGTCATAGGATTTATGAATGTAGGAAGAGTAAACCGATGTCCTACAATAGTTTCAAAGATTCATCATTCAATGAAAACGTGAAATGCTATAACTATCAAGAGTTTGGACATATAGAAAAGTTTTGTAAGAATAGGAAAATCAAGTAGAAGAGGACATATCCTGATCAGGAACTGGCAGCCAAGCTAGAGCACAAAATTGCGACTAATAAGAAGGAGGAAATTAAATCGGTATGGGCTGAGAAAGAAAAGGACAAGGAAGAATCGAGTCTAATAGTGCAGATTGCCCTACATGCTAAAAAAAGAAATCTATGGGTGTTAGACAGTGGTTGTTCCAACCACATGACCAGTGATAAAAAGAAATTTATCAAACTTAAAGACTAGAATGGTGGCTTAGTAAGGTTTGAAGACAACTCATCAATCAAGATAAAGGGAAAAGGTACTCTAAACATTGATGCAAAATTGAAAGAACATGACATATGTTATGTGGAAGGCTTGAATAAAAACTTGTTGAGTGTGAGTCAGATGTGTGACAAAGTTTATAAATTCACCTTTGATTCTACTGGCTACCAGATAAAGAAGGAGAGTACCAGTCAGACTGTAGCCAAAGGCAAGAGGACAGATGACAATGTATATAATATAAAAGAATGTTTTGAATCCCAATGTATGTTGGGACAAGTGGATGAAATCTAGTTGTGGCATAGAAGATTAGTCCACATAAATTTTGATAATCTAGTTGCAGTAAGCAAAAAGGGATGTGTAAGAAATATTCCACCCATCATCAAATCGATAAGCACATTTTGTGAAGAATGCGTGAAAGGAAAGCAGACTAAGGTGAGTTTCAGAACGAAAGAACACAACACTTCAAGACCACTTGAACTTGTGCATACAGTTCTATATGGCCCGACTAGGACAAGATCTCTTGCTGGTGAAAGATATTTTATGCTCTTCATTGATGACTATTCAAGAATGACATGGGTTACTTTCCTACAAGATAAATCACAAGCATTTGACAGATTCAAGATCTTTAGGAAGATGGTAGAGAAGGAAAGTGGATGCAAGCTGAAATGCCTAAGATTAGACTGGGGTGGAGAGTTCACATCAAATGAATTTGAAGATTACTGTGAAGGTATGGAATCATAAGGCAATACTCAGCCCCTAGGAGACCATAGCAAAATGGTGTGGTAGAAAGGAGTAACATGACAGTTAAGGAGATGGCTAGAACCATGTTAAATGAGGCAATTTTGTCAGACATGTATTGGAAGGAAGTGGTTCATACTACTGCATATACCTTGAACCAGGTTCAACTAAGAACAAACAATAGAATGATACCTTATGAGTTGTGGTATGACTGGAAACCATCGGTCAAGTACTTCAAGGCATTTGGAAGCAAGTGTTTTATCAAGAGAGATGTCGATGGGTTAGGTAGTTTTGATTCTAGGAGTGATGAAGGAATCTTCCTTGGTTACTCAGATAACAAGGCCTATAAAAGCTACAACAAAAGACTAAGAAGAGTCATTGAAAGTGTGCATGTAAGAGTTGATGAGGACATGCATAAAGAAATACAAGCACAAGTGAACCAGTATGATAATTCTGGTGATGAAGGTGAAGAAGCTCAGTCAAACAATGAACCGAAAGAAGCATCCAAAAAGGTCCCTAACCAGTATGTGCAGATGAACCACCCGAAAGAGCAGATTTTAGGTAATAAGAGTGATGGTGTGCAGACTAGGAGAAGACTTGCTCGGAATGATGAACAAGTCAACTTATGCCTTATGATTGAAGTAGAACCTAAAACATTCAATGAGGCCAGCAAAATTCAGAAATGGATGGATGCAATGGAAGAAGAGTTGCAGCAAATTGAGAAGAACAAGACTTAGGAATTAGTCCCTAGACTAGAAGACAAGAACATCATTGGCACCAAATGGGTCTACCGGAATAGGATGAATGAAGAAGGGAAAATAGTTAGGCATAAAGCTAGACTTGTGTGCAAGGGTTACTCTCAAGTAGAGGGCATTGATTTTGAAGAAACATTTGCACCGGTAGCTAGATTAGAAGAAATTAGAATGTTTGTATCTTTTTCTGCCTACAAGGGTTATAAGGTATATCAAATGGATGTAAAATTTTCCTTCCTCAATGGAAATTTGGAAGAAGAAGTGTACATGAGGCAACTTGAAGGGTTTCTATTACATGATGATGAAACCTTAATGTGTCGATTGAAGAAATCCCTATATGGTTTAAAGAAGGCTCCTAGACCATGGTATTCAAGGCTAGACTAGTATCTAAAGACACAAGGATTCAAAAAGGAGAGTGCTGACAATAATTTATACATCAAGAAAGATGGAAATCACATGATCATTGTGGTTGTGTATGTAGATGACATTATTTTTGGAGGCAACAAGGACACCCTTTGCAAAGAATTTGCCAATCAAATGTAGTCATAATTTGAGATGTCAATGCTTAGAGAATTGACATTCGTCCTTGGTTCGTAGATATCACAGCAAGATAAGGGAATCTTTATCTCACAAACCAAGTATACAAAGGATATGTTAAAGAAATTTCAAATGGAGGACTGCAAACTGGTGAGTACCCCCATGGTGACTGGAAGCAAATTAAGAAAGAATGATGAATTACCCATGGTGGATCAAACATTGTATAGATCCATGATAGGAAGCTTATTGTATCTTACTACTTCTAGACCAGATGATGCAAAGAGTCTTGGAGATTGATACAATTCACTTTCTGGATTGACTTGTCTTACTGAACCCTTCAACTACTCAAGCCCATTAATGGCACTTAGTAGGGGGGTTTTCTATTGAGACCTCCAAGGTCTAAACCACTTTGGCTTGCCTCTGAGGTGTAGCCACTGGTCTTAGACAATCATCTCCTCCTATTGAGGTTGCCACCTCAATCTCTACACACCACTCCTAGGCTCCAACAACTCCTGCAAGGATCACAACACTCCAACCTCATTCAGTGGACTCAAAATACATCTACATAGTGACTTTGAAGACTTTTGAGGCTTTTAGCATCTCCAAATCCATTGCCATGGTTTCCTAGCCTTTCTTGGTCTCTACCAGGCTCAAATAGACCTAATTGGATTAGCCCTCCTAGACCGGTATCAAGACTTAGTTTGAAAATTCCCCAAACAAGGCCATAAATAAATTATAGATCCAAGTACCCTTTTCAGAGTTACAGACAATATTGGAAAATTGCATCTAGGTTATCTATACACAAAGGGTTTCCAATACTGCACTAATTTCAAGGGTTTAGGCCTACCCGAGTGACTTGGAAAGATAGTTCTAAAAACCTTCACTAGTCAAAACACCTACTCAAAAAAATTTAGGATTCTTGAAGGGAACTTGGAGGGCTTTCCAACCATATGATGTTTTTTCTTCCACCAATCCACATGTGCTCAAAATTTGCACATCTTCTCTAGTCCTAACTCACCAACTCCCAGCGGTGAGCCTAGGGCTTCATTGTATCTCCTCCACAAAGACCTGCGAAACAAAAAACCCTATTCTAAACCTATGTAAAAACCCTAACCTAGCATTCCACTTTATATCAATAGGTGCCATCAATTAATGCTTAGGTTAGAGCCATTTTTGCACTTAAACCCTACTTGCAAGGGTTTTACACCTAATTGCAAAGAATGGATGATATCTCAACAACTAAAGACAATAAATCCTACAAATCAAGCTTACTGGAAAGTAAATTAAATGGACACTTATACCCTACAATGAGACTTTACAACCAAGTCTGTACTGGACTGTATAGAGCAATGAAAACTCAATAAAATTGTTAAACGGTGAAGAAAACAAGATTTACTAGCAACTCAAAAACTTGTTCTTGCATTCCCAATTCTCCAACCCATACAATGAAGTGTTTTTTGGCTTATATGTTCTTGGTTTAGTTGGTTCAACCAACTTTGCAATGCCATCATCCAAAAATGCAACTTTTGCAAAAATTACAAAATGTTGCTCAACAACTTTTTACATCTTTTGACTCCTAAGATGCAAATTTTCATTCTAATGCATTCCAAGTATCCTGAATGTCCTCAAACACCCTAGAAGACCTAAAAACAATAAAATATACCCCTATTACATGATAACAATCATCTGGAGTATTAATCCTGTGATCTACTTTAGCATTTCAATTTCTCAAGCTGACAACATCCTGAACACAAATGACACTATCCTGAACTTGGATAACACAACGATGGCTCTATTGAGTCCCAAATGGTTGGTCCATTATTAAATCATAAAGATAACACACAAAACTTAAAAGAAACAAAATTGCATGCTTGGAGTGTTAGGTGCTCTACACCACCAGATTAGTGCAGGCAATGTGCATGGTGGCTAGATTTCAAGCAGCACCTAAGTAGTCACATATGAATGTCGTAAGTAGAATTTTTAGGTACCTAAAAGGGACACTTGATTATGGATTATGGTACCCTAAACATGGGGAATTCATCTTGGAATCATATACTAATGTTGATTGGGTAGGTTGCATTGATGACCAGAAGAGCACAAGTGGTGGTGCATTCTTCCTAGGTGACTGGTTGGTTTCATGGCATAGCAAGAAGCAAGATTCAGTCTCTCTGTCAATTGCTGAAGTAGAATACATTTTTACTACTACATGCTTCTGTCAGGTGTTTTGGATGAATCAAACCCTCAAGGACATATAGGTGGACATTTCTGATCCTATTCCTATCCGATGTGATAATTCAATTGCCATCACCATATGAAAGAACCTAATGATGCATTCAAGAACAAAGAATATAGCCATCAAGTATCATTTTCTTAGAGAGAAGGTTGAAGGACATGAAGTAAAGATGGAATATATCCCTACAAGAGAACAAGTGGCAGACATCTTCACCAAACCATTACCGGTAAGCACTTTTGAGTACTTAAGACACAAGTTGGGAGTTGTGTCACCAGCCTCACGTACTTAGGTTTGTTAGGATTTATATGGTTCAAGGGGATTTCATAGCAGCATTTATATCTCTTGAACCACAAGCTGATCATAGGGAAAGTTCAGGGTTGTATGTCTTAGTATCGGTTGTTATCACTAAGAGAAGATTTGACTAAGGGGTAAATAAGTATGAATCAAAGGGGGAGACTAAATTGACCCTTTGTCATTGTGTCAAAGGGGGATAAATCTACTGGTGTGAAGGCAAAGAAATGATTTGATATCAATGCCAAAGGGGGAGATTGTTGGCATTATTGGCATTAAGTTGTCATTGATGTCAACTGGTTTGGCATGGTCACCAGTGAGTAAGAAGTGGTGACCAGTATGGGAGAAGTAAGACATGATGATGTCAATCCATATGTGTGTAAGAAGATAGAAGGTAGGTTACTGATACACATGAAATGTGTCATCTACCGGTAAAGTAGGACCACCGGTAACGCAAATCAAGAAATCAAGCAAGCAAAATAAGAAATGAATGATGTGAACCAAAATACACAGAGAAGTTTAATACTATCAGTAAATGGGTTGAGCAGTAGTTACAACATGTTTGATGGAAGGCCAAGTTGATCCACCAATAGAGAAGAGGTCTAGAGGTATGAAGGACAATCGATGAAGTTAGGTTATACTAGTAAGGTGGGTTGAACCAGTAGTCAATCTTGATCAGTGAAGGATGTCAAACCGACATAGTAAACCAATCATAGATGGATGTTGATAAGGATGATAGGTGGTCATCATGCAGAGGTTGGTGGAGTGTTCATCGATGTAACAGTTAATAAGAAGGTCGGATTTTATGAAGAACCCATAAATCATGGAAGGATGCCAGAAGGTTGTGGCTCGAGGAAGATAGGGTGGCAAGCAATTGAACTGATCCTGCAAGAAGATCTGATCTTCATACCCATTTGCTGAAGGAAACAACTGAGCCATTAATGGTGTGTGATAGAGAAACAAAGAAAAGCATAGTCCAGACATCCAAATATAGAATATGCACATTGGAATGTGAGATGTTAGAAGTGTTGATCGATGACATGCAGATCATCTCTTTGGAAAAGAAGATCAGATCAAATCTAATATGGATCAATTTGGTGAAGGAAAAACCTAACAATACATTGTTTGAATGTTGTTTTGGCAGGAACCCTAGAAGATAAATATGTGAGCTCAAGACTGGAATCAGTTGATGCTTTATGCGAAGTGTGAGAGAGAAGAGAGCCTAAGTAAGGAGAAAGATTGTATGCCTTAGAGTTAATTCTGAGAAAGTTGTAGTGTGAGTTAGCAGGTGAACTGGTGAGAGGGTCTATCTAGTAGAGACAAAGTAATCGATAAACTATTGCAGTTCTAATAGTCAAGCTAATCAGTGAGGTGTGATTGGTCAAGAAGGCGTCCAAGAGTGACACAATGTGGTGTGAGGCTGAGGGAGAAAGAAGAGAGGTTGGGAGTAACCGGTGAGTGATCAAAGAGAGTAATCCTATAATCGGCAGTATCATAACCAATGAATAAGAGGATTTTGTTAACCAATAAAAATCCATCAATCAAGTGTTGCAGAACACATTTGCAACCAGGTGCTTTAACTGGATCAAAATTGCATTGCATTATACAACATCGAGTTGGATCCTAGTGCAGGGGTTGGTTCTCCTTGGGTTGGTACCCTAAAGAAGTAGGGGTTGGTGCCCTAAATCATTGTAATCAATTATTTCATTGTGAGGTTGGATTGGAGCGGTAGACTCCAGCAACATTTCTCACCTAGGATTTTCCCATATTGGATTTTCCTCATACATTTGGTGTTGTGGGTTATGCATTTGTGTGTTTTCTTCTTTTGATATCCACTTTTATCTTACCGGTTTGTTGGTTTAGTGTTTAGGCTAATAACTGATATTGCAAGCTTGATTTAAAAAGAAAAATTTCAAGAAACATTGATTCACTCCCCTCTCAGTGGTACATTGTGTTCAACAAAGACTTGAAAGGTGTCTTTGACACAATTGGTATCAACATACTTGGCAGTGATGGGAAGGAATTGATAGAAAAATAAATAGTGAAGAAAACTATCCGTCAAAAGGTGGAGGATAGTCTCTCTACAACCAATGCAAGCCCTAAGTCACTGGAAAGCTTGATGGATGCAATGATAGTATTGAATTGATTTTATGATGAAATTAATGATGTCACTGGTTGTTGGCAAATGCACACTCTAATGAGACATTGTAGGTGATTGAAGGTTTTTTCATTGATGGCAACCTTACATCCTATGACACCGGCAAGGAAATCCACCGGCACTAGCAAAGTCAGATTCTACATCGGCACACAGACCACCGACATCGGCAGTGAAAGGAAGCATACTGGCACAAAAGCTGACAAGAATTTTGCTTGTAATTTATTTTGTTTATTACTATAAAATCATTGAAAGTCGACTTGGCAAATTATAAAATGACATATATATAAGAGATCATTGTAGAACAATAATGTAAGCATGGAGGAATGTAATTAGGTGAAATAAGGCAGACCTATTATGCGAATTATAGGTTAAGGATTATATGTAAGAAGTAGAGCTATAAACCGGTACTAGATCTGGCATAGTAGATGCTATTTTGAAGCAGTACAAGACACTGGATTTACATAATCCATTTTGTAAGTCAGTGAGACTTCCCATTTTGTAATTGAGCAGTGAGCTCTAGGCACTTGGCCTTCCTACCTGTGCAGGCCCCTCTTGTAGCAGTAATATTCTCTTATTGGCCAGTAAGTGAATATTGTGGGTCACAAATCCCATCGAGGTTTTTCCCACACTGGGTTTCCTCGTTAAACTATTGTGTTATGGTGTGTTTTTCATGTGGTTGCTTTTATCTCTGTTTATTGCATTACTTTCTGTTTACCGGTATATTGCATTAATATGTTCTACATGTTTTAAGTTAAGAAAATCTTATTACTGGTTAGATACTGATTCACCCCCCCCCCTCTCAATATCTGTGGGAATGCTAACAATTGGTATCAGAGCCTGGTCCTCTATTTTCAAAAGCCTAACAGCTTGAGGAAGATCTTGACACTGGTAGAGATGGAAAACTTGATGAAGCAATTAGAAGCAGCTCTCTCAGACTATGATGCAGAAAAATTAAAAAATATCAAACTTGAAGATGATCTAAAGGCTGCATAGGATATTATTCAAGCAATTCAAGAAAATCTTACTATTGCAAGAAATAAGAGAAGAGAACTTTGTGAAAAGATGGAAAATGAGAATGATGAAAGGGAAACTCTTAGTGATCTGATGAATAAGCTGAAACAAGAAAATATGACAACAAAGAATGAGATGCAGGATATAACTATGAGATTTTGTAAAGAAATTGAAGATAGAAAGAAGAATGAAGAAGATTTGACTAGAAGACTAAGTGATGCTGCAAATGAGAACACCAGACTTAGCTATGAAAATGATATGTTGAAGATAGATCTGATGCATGCATAGAATGACTCAAATGAACTCATGAGACAAAAAGGTATCTTAGAAAGAGAATTGGATACTGCAAATCAGCACAAAGAGAAATTCAAGAAAAGCTTAGAATAACTTGGTGACACTAATGGCCTAAGCTTTGAAGTTGGCAAAAGCTCCGGTACTGCAAACACATAGGATCATAACAAACCGACAAGACAACCTAATGCTTACAAATTCAATGGGAAATGGTTTAACTATAATAAGTATGGTCATAGAGCAAATCAATGTAGATCTAGAAATTAACAAAATACCAATACACCCACCGGTCAATGTTCAAAATGCAACAAAGTTGGTCATAATTCTGAAAATTGCAGAATGAATGTGAGATGTTATGTTTGTGGAAGATTTGGACACTTATCTAATCAATGCAGAACACAAACCAGCATAGGTTATGGGAAAGCTATTCAGAAAAACAATGTGACTTGTTATGCTTGTAACAAGATTGGACATATTGCTAAATTTTGTACAAACAAGTCCTCACCAGTAAACAACAATCGTGCTAGTTTGAAAGGTAAAGAAAAGGTTGAAGAGGTAAAGAAAGAATTCTCAAAACAATGGGTCAGGAAATCAGAACTAAATGTTGATAGGAATACTCCTCCATTGGAAGAATAGAGTAGCACTCCACCAGTAGAAGACTCTTCATCTAATTGAAGAAAATTCCTTTGAGGGTTTGGCAATCAAATGTGAAACATGCTATTATTCCCTCGGTTGATGGTAAGAAGTTGAAATTACTTCTATATCGACAGATAAGTTAAGTGATTACTTAACCGACAAGCATTAAATATGGTGTTTGGCAAATTAACATTATAAATCAGTGTTTTTGGCTCCATTCTACTTCACCGAGCATTCAAACATTCGAAGAGTGCGAAAATTCCAAGCAAAGACATTTCGAGCAAAGTAGCAAAGCAATTCAGCAATCAATCATTCCTAAGGCAGAGAAAGGTATTTATAATCATGACATTTTCTTTTGTACCTGAATTCATAGCAAACCCTACTGTAGTCAAAGTAATAAAACGCCCTAGGCCCATATTTCAGTTAGATCCTGAAATTGCTAAGAAGGATGATAATGTTGGTGCATTTTCTCAAATTTCTGAAGGAGTAGTTTTTGTAGAAGACTCTAGAATGTACATTCATTACCACATAGAAGAATTAGGTGATGAGAAAATTAAGAACATGCATAAGACTGTAATCTATGATGATTCTAGTAAAGTGAAACCTGAACACAAAATAGTTGAAACCCTAGGATTCATTGAAATTCTCAGCATTTTGAATTTCCCTAAGGAAGTGATAAGGATAGTTTTAAGCAGGGTTCATGGTGAATTTTTTTCGGTTAGACTCAGTTCACAAAATAACTAAAGAGGCAGTAAAGGCTGTGACAGGGTTACCTTCCACCGGCAATAGACCTGATAAGACAAAGAAGTTCTCAAATGACCTAGTGATCAACCTAACAGGTGCAACATTTGACAAGAGATCTTTAAGAGTGAATGATGTAACTAACATCAATGTTAGATTCATTAGCATGATTCTAGGCTACAAAACAACACATGCAAATAGGTTAAATTTAGTTTTTAGTTTATGCATAAAGAGTGCTTATGATATGATCAAGGATAATGCAAAAATAGATGTGTGTGAATGGTTGAAGGATGAACTGATTGATAATCTTGGAAAGATCAAGAAAGACAAAAAGGGGACATTTAGATTTGGTAACCTACTTGTCTATTTAATGCTGCACATAACAAAAGTGGTGCCCGGTATTGGCAACAAAAATCTAGGCTTTGACATATCGATAGGCAAACAACTGTCTAATTTATTGCACAACATGGGTGAAAATAGAGAAAAGAATATAAATGAATATTTTCAAGCATTAAAGGCCCGGATGAAGACTAGAGTCAAATTATCACAAGCAATTGTAGATAAGTATAAGGATGAAATATGCTTTGTTATTAAGAAGGATGAGATCTGGATGGAGGCAGTTGTCCCAAGAACCATTTGGGTTACTGAAATGGGTAATGAAACTGATGACAACATAATTGAAACATATGCAAAAGCCCTTCTAGAAGCACCCAAGGAACCTAAAGAAGAGGTATTTGGCAGTGCTGAGACTATTGAGAATCAAATTCAATCAAAGAAAAGGGTAAAGAAGGTAGAAGCAACAATAAGAAGATGATCTAGGCAAGCAAAGGCTATCAAAGAAGATGTACTTAAACAAACCAGTATCACTGAAGATGAGTTAGAAACACTATAGCCAGAAACTCACCTTTCACTGGTAGCAACTTCTTCAGAGAGTGATATGCCAGCTGCATTTAAAAGAGTTGTGAGGAAAAGAGAACCTTCACTGATATCTACACCTTCGCCTAGAAGAACCAGACAAAAACAACAGGTAGTAAGGTCCTCGACTAAGAAGACAATTCCAAAGAAGAAAAAGTTAACACCCAAGAAGAAGACCCAACGAAACATTGCTCCAATTGACAAACTACTAGATGAAATAATAGAGGATGGATAGCTGAAAAACATCAATAAATTATATGATACATTATTAGTTGATGACAAAGAAAAAGTTGAAAACAGTGTAATTCTACACTTGGATATCTATAAGAAATTGTTGATGCAAGTTGTAGATGAATTACCGGTAGAACTGTTTAAGAAACTTGAAGCTAGAAGGCAAGTTGTTGTAGAACTTGACAAGAAAATAAAAATTAAGAAACTACTTGCTATTTATCCTGTTAACTCACCAAAGGAGATAGATGATATGATCTCAGAGGCTAACCGGACAGTATTCTCAATTGCACACTGACATGTAGCACTTATGGTTGGTAGAGTAAATGAGGTTGCAGAGGAAACTACTAATGCATGGGACATATTCCTTGTTGAGAAAGAAAAGCAGGAAGAGTATAGAAATCCTAAACCTATCAAAGTATATCAAAAAGATAAGGATAAGGGTAAAGGCAAGGTTGGTGGACCTCTGAGCATAAAAATAAAAGATAACTTATCCCCACCACCTCTAGATACTCCATCGGTAGTTACAACTGAAGATCAACTGGCTAATGAGAGTATGGAGATACCACAAGAGGACACAAATCCAAACTTTGAGGTGTTATACATAGTTGACATTGATACTCAGAAATTTAACATCATGGTAGATAAGGACACAACTGGAAAGACAGATATGGCCAATGAGGCATCGGTAACAGATAACACAAAAGGTAAACCGATAGATGTTAAAGAACAACAAGCAAAGCAATAGGCTCCATCACAGCAATAGGTTCACATAGAGTCAGTACCACCAGCAACAACTGAGCAAGACAAACCTTTGTTTAAGGAAATGGAAACACAAACTGACCTACCAGAGGTCACCACAAGCAAGGATATTGCTCCCACAGGTAGGATACATAGTGTTGGCCCTTCAACTGCAGGATTCAAATCAACTAATGTAATAGAAGCTCTTTTGGACTCCATAAAGAAATAACATATTATAGCTCACAAGCATACAAGGCTATAGATGATACAATTCCAATTCTGAAGATGATAGCTCCAAATTGTAATATAGATAATAAAGATTCTTTGAGTCAACTTGAAACTTTGTCTAATTATATTACTAAAAACAATGTGACAGTTGAACAAATAAAAGAGGATGCATTCAAGGAGAGATTAGAAAAGGAAAAACACAAATTCTTTGAGGAAGAAATAAACAAGTGTACAAGACAATTTGACACACTTCTACCAGAATTATGTAGCACATTAAAGGAATTCAAAACTTTGTACAAAGATACTTGTAAGACTGACTTTTTGACAGTTGATATAGACAAGAAGATCAGCAAGATACAAGAGGAAATCAATCAACTAGCTGACAATTTCATCAACTCATCTGATTCATTATCAGTTTTTGAGAAGGAAATAATAGGTTTTGAGGAAGAACTATTAAAGTTGGAAAGAGACAAAGAAAGAATAAAAGGAAAGGCTAAAGATCTAAAATGGAGACTTAGTCCAAAATTGGACTACCTCGTTGTTGGCATTATGTGAATCGATATGAGGACATGATGACATTGTATGTTGTCATTGATGTTAATATGCTGAAGAAGAGAGAACCAATATGTTACCAAGAACCAATATATGTGAGAACTGGTATAACATTGTGAACCAGTATATGTGCCAAAGTGAAGTGGTGTGTTTGTTCAAGGTGAACCGGCATGCTGATATGGGAACCGATACATGGAAGCTCTGTATGACTACTGGTTGGTAATCTCAACTTCAGGGTTTCCAGTTGAAGTGCTTCAAGCCTATGTGACTTAACTAGTGACTTTGTGTGATGAGTTAGCATTATAATGAAGAATAGATCATGTTGCCATGACAACCTTGTGTGCGTGAAGGATCATGCATGAAGGAGATTTTTCCTATCTACCTCGAGAATGTGTGAAGTCTGTAAATGGTGAAAACGCGTGATGGGTTATTAGCTGCCATGAAAGTGGTGGAAAATGAATGATGGAGAATGTCGTGAGATCGGTTCAAGAATGTTGCATTTAATGCAATGTGCTCAATGGTCAGGATTGAACCGTTTGAATTGCTTAACCTAACAGGTTTAGGGTTTATGCTACCGACCTATCTATTTCCTATAAGGTCGATGTTGTGTTTCTTTCTGAGGTTATTGGCAAAATTTGTGTGTGTGTATCCAAGTGAAGAGATACATGATTCTTGCCAGACCAGAGGAGAGAAGTGATACTTGCAGAGTGTAAGTGCAGAAGGTGAAGAGGAGCTAAAGCGGATTTGCATTGGCATTGAGTGTTGTTACCAGATCATTGTAATACCTGTTGATCTCTAACCACATCAACAATTGGGAAATCCCTTAATAGGGTAGCTTTAATTGGCTTATTGTAAATCCTTTGACAAGGTGACTCAAAACCATTGAGTTCTTGAAATCCTCTAACAAGGTAACCTTTAATAGGGTTTAACCCTTAACCAGGTATTCTTGCCATCCCTTAACCAGGCGATCCCTAACAGGATTGGTTACTAACATAACCTATTATATCAGTCTTTAACTGGACAAGGCTCCTAACAGAGTGGACTTCTAAAGAGTTCAAAAATAGCTTGTGGGTATTCATCCCCACCATGGTTTTTCCCAGCTGGGTTTCCACGTGAAAAATCTGTGTGTCATGTGTGGTGTTATTCATTTGATGGTTTAAGTGATTTGTGTCTAAAGGTAAATCATGTTGATCTAGCTGTTTATATATTTTTGATGATAGATTACCTGTTCATGCACTAGGGTGAAATGGAAATGAAGTATTAGATTGTTTGAAAAGATAAGTGTCAACTAGTTTATGCGTGTCTTAGTTATTTTGGGTTTTACCAGTTGTACTCCATTTAAGACCGGTGTTACTGTTTGTCTGCCAAAGCACAGTGTCTACTGACAAACCGGTTTTAGGGATGTGTTTCTATCTATACTGATTCACCCCCCCTCTTAGTACCGGTTTGGTACCATCCGTTCATCATTGAGTTATCAATTGGTATCAAAGCATCCTCCAGGTCCTCTATGTTATAAGCTTAACCGCTTGAGGAAAAGATCCCAGTCTAATGATGAAGAGGGAAGGTCCAAAGTTCAACAGAGATAATTTCAATATATGGAAAGACAAAATGAAGATATACATCAAAAGAATGGGTGCTCAACACTGGAGCTATGTTGAGAATGCTTATGTTTCCTCTATCGATACTCTCATCGATGACCAAAAGAGAGAGATGCAAGAGAATGGGCAAGTCATGGAAGCCCTAATTAGTAGTTTATTTGACATTGAGTTTATTGATGTCCAGGTTAAAGTTAATCCCAAAGAAGTATGGGATACTCTTGAAAATATCTATGGCGGTGATGAGCATGTAAAACAAGCTAAGGAAGAAAGCCTTAGAGAAAAGTTTGAAGACATGCAGATGGTTGAAGGTGAGACCATTCAACAGTATGGAATAAGAATCAAAACTGTTGTCGGAGATATCAATAGTGTAGGTGGTAAAATGGAAAATTCCATTGTGGTAAGCAAAGTTCTGAGATCCTTATTACTAGTCTATGCAATAAGGGTTGCTACTATTCAGGAGTTGAGATCAATAGACAAGACTAAGGTATCCCTAGACTCAATCATTGCAAAGTTGACAACCTATGAGCTAAATAGTTTTGATGGTAGTGTTCAAAAGACTGAATCAACTTTTAAAGCTTCTACTGTGCTATCCAGAAAAGGAAAAGAAGCAAGCACCAGTGGTGAACCAAGATAGAGTAGAGAAATGGATGATGAGGAGATTCTGATGGAATTTGAAGCTCTTCTTGTCAGGAAACTTCCTAAAGGAACCGGTAAATACAGAGGTAAGATCCCTTTGAAATGCTTTTCTTGTAACTGGATAGGACATATTACTGTAAACTGTCCTAATGGTGAAAACAAGGACAAACCAGAAAGGTTCAAGAAATTCAAAGGAGGAAACTAGAGAAGTTGTTTTGGGGTAGTTGATGAAGGTGTCACAGATGAGGAATCAAAAGATGAAGAAAATGAAGATATTGTGTTTGTTGCTATCAAGAAAGATGTGCCAGACAAGAAGGCTCTTGTCTCCCGCTTTGATAATTCCAATGAGTGGATTATTGATAGTGGTTGTTCTCACCATATGACTGGTGACCAGAGCAAGTTTCTATCCTTGGAAGAGTATGATGGTGGTGTGGTTTGCTTTGGTAATGATGCACCATGTATGGTCAAAGGAAGAGGGTCCATCTCTCTGAATGGAAAGAGTAGTGCCGACAATGTGTATTGGGTTGATGGTCTCAGACACAACCTTCTGAGTGTTGCCTAGCTGAATGATAGTGGTCTCACTCAGGAGTTCAAGAGTGGAGTGTGCAAAATCAAAGGAAAGAATGGTGAATTGGTGATCACTAGCATGCAGACCAAAGGTAACCAATTTCAGTTGAATGCAAATATCAATACATGTCTTATGGCCAAGTTTGATGATAGCTGGATATGGCATAGGAGACTCTACCATGTAAACTTTGATAACATTGTGAAGGCCAACAAGATCAAGGCAGTTAGAGGATTTTTGGTGCTGAGCAAATTGGAAAATACCTTGTGCAGAGAGTGTAAACTAGGGAAAATGTCTTCCTCAACCTTTAAAGGTAAACCTTTCACTGCTGACAATTTACTTGATCTTGTGCATACTGATTTGTGTGGTCCTATGAAAAATAGGAGTGTGTAGGGTGATAGGTATTTCATGATTCTCACTGATGACTACTCAAGAATGATGTGGGTCACATTCTTCAAGGATAAGTTTGAAGCTTTTGGAAAGTTCAAAGCTTTAAGAGCATTAGTCAAAAAGGAAAGCGGTAAAAGGATCAAGTGCCTGAGAACTTATCAAGGAGGGGACTTCACTTCCAGTGAATTCAACAAGTACTATGAAGAACATGGCATCAAGAGGCAACTGTCTGCCCCTTAGACTCCATAGCATAATGGCCTAGCAGAGAGGAATAACCAGACTGTGTTTGAAACAACAAGAACAATGTTGATTCAAGGAAAGGTTGCTCACACCTTTTGGAGAGAAGCGGTGAGCACTGTAGTCTACACAATGAACTGGGTACTCATCAAGAAAGGTAAGGATGAAAATCCTTATGAGTATTGGATCAGTAAGACACCTGTGGTTATCTACTTTAGAGTGTTTGGTAGCAAATGTTACATCAAGAGGAGCGAACACCAGAGAAAATTTGATGCAAAATGTGATGAGGGGATATTTCTAGGGTATTCCAAGAAGAGAAAAGCTCTCATGTGTTTCAATAATAGGACTCAGAGAATTATTGAAAGCATCAATGTGAGAGTTGATGAAACCTCTGAGAAAACTGAGGAAACCAGTAGTGAGCAAGCCGTAAATGAATCGGTTGTAACCTTCTGGGAACCAGTTGCTAGTCAACCAAGTAACAGCAATAGTGTTCCTACACTGGTAGATGTAGATGCTGATACTGAAGGAGATGAGGATGAAGAAGAAAAGCAAGAGGAATCTGTTAAGACCATTCCTCAGTATGTCAAGCTGAATCATGATCTTAAGTAGATCATAGGAGATAAGGATGCAGGAATCCTTACAAGAAGAAAGGTCAGAGAAAAATCATGTATGATCTCTGAGTTTGAGCCTAAATCATTCAAAGAGGCACATAAAGATGAAGATTGGATCAAGGCAATGGGAGAGGAACTTGACCAAATGGAGAAAAATGGTACATGGTCTTTGGTACCCAGATCGGAGCATAAAATGTCATCGGTACGAAATGGGTTGTCAGAAATAAGCTGAATGAGGATGGCACAGTAATCAGAAATAAAGCCAAATTGGTGTGTAAAGGATATGCCCAAGAAGAAGGAGAAGACTATGGAGAAACCTTTGCTCCTATAGCCAGATTGGAAGGAGTTCGTATGCTTCTTGCATATGCAGCTTTTAAAAGATTCAAAGTATATTAAATGGATGTAAAATCTACATTCCTAAATGGTGTACTTGAAGAGGAGGTGTATATAGAGCAACCGGATGGGTTTTCCCTATCTAAAGATAGTGACATGGTGTGTAGGCTACATAAAGCCTTATATGGTCTAAAGTAGGCACCTAGAGCATGGTATGAATGCCTACACTCCCATCTTGTGAAGATTGGATTTGAGAGAACAAGCAAAGATAGCAATATCTACTTGAAATCTGAAGGAGCTCAGATCCTGATCTGTGAAGTATTTGTTAATGACATTATCTTTGGTGGAGATGACAAGATGAGTCATGAGTTTGCAGATGAGATGAAGAAAGAGTTTGAGATGTCACTCATAGGGGAGATGAAGTTCTTCATTAGACTGTAGATTCAGTAGATGAAAGATGGAATCTTTATTACTCAGTCTAAGTATGTCAAAGAGGTGTTGAAGACCTTTGGCATGGAAGATAGCAAACCGGTTGGTACACCGATGGTGACTAGTTGTAAACTATCCAAAGAGGATGACTCTGCATTGGTTAATGAGAAGAAATACCGATCAATGATCAGTAAGTTGCATTATGTAGTGCATAGAAGACTAGATATTGCACATGCAGTTGGCATTACTGCAAGGTTCCAGAAAAGTCCAAGAGAATCCCACTTGGTTGCAGTCAAGTAGATTCTTAGGTATTTGAAGGGAACTATTGATTATGGATTTTGGTATCCATATAGCAAGGATTTCAACTTGAAAGTATTCACAGATGCTGATTGGGCAGGTAATGTGGACGACTGGAAGAGCACAACTGGTGGTGCATTAATTCTCGGTGGTAGACTGGTCTCATGGATGAGTAAGAAGCAGAGTTGTATCTCTTAGTCTACAGCGGAAGTAGAGTATGTTGCATCTTTCATGGACTGCACTTAGAAAATTTGGATGAAGCATGTATTAAATGGCTTCAAAGTTCTTGTATCTGAACCAGTAAGTATATTTTGTGACAATACTAGTGCAATTAACATCTCCAAGAATCCAGTTTTACATTCTAGAACCAAGCACTTTGAGCTTAAGTATCATTTCTTGAGGGAAAAGGTTTAGAACAAAGAGATTGCACTGGAACATGTTTCCAGTAAGGAGCAGTTAGAAGACATATTCACCAAGCCTCTCCCAAAGGTATATGCTCCACATCAGTCAGGTATTGCATAGTCAAATTTTTTTCAGGATTGGTGTGTTGAAGGATGCTACTCCTCAGGGGGAGCAGCATAATGGAACAGGGAAGCTTGTGCCTCCACTTTGGCATTGTTATCAAAGGGGGAGAAGAAGTGAAGTGGAGAAGATATCTGTAGAAATTGGGGGAGAAGATGTGAAGCGGAGAGATATCTTTGTATATTGCCATCAATGCCAAAGGGGGAGATTGTTGGCATTATGTGAACTGGTATGAGGATATGATGACATTGTATGTTGTCATTGATGTTAATATGCTGAAGAAGAGAGAACTGATATGTTACCAAGAACCGATATATGTGAGAACCGATATAACATTGTGAACCGGTATATGTGCCAAAGTGAAGCGGTGTGTTTGTTCAAGGTGAACCGGCATGCTGATATGGGAACCAGTACATGGAAGCTTTGTATGACTACTAGTTGGTAGTCTCAACTTTAGGGTTTCTAGTTGAAGTGCTTCAAGCCTGTGTGACTTAACCGGTGACTTTGTGTGATGAGTTAGCATTGTAACAAAGAACAGATCATGTTGCCACGACAACCTTGTGCGTGTGAAGGATCGTGCATGAAGGAGATTGTTCCTATCTACCTTGGGAATGTAAGAAGTCTGTAAATGGTGAAAATGCATGATGGGTTATCAGCCACCATGAAAGTGGGGGGAAACAAACGATGGAGAACATTTTGAGATCGGTTCAAGACTATTGCATTTAACACAATGTGCTCAACGGTCAGGATTGAACCATTTGAATTGCTTAACCTATCAGGTTTAGGGTTTAGGGTTTAGGGTTTATGCTACCAACCTATCTATTTCCTATAATGTCAATGTTGTGTTTCTTTTTGAGGTTGTTGGCAAAAGTTGTGTGTGTGTATCCAAGTGAAGAGATACATGATTCTTGCCAGACCAGAGGAGAGAAGTGATACTTGCAGAGTGTAAGTGCAGAAGGTGAAGAGGAGCTAAAGCGGATTTGCATTAGCATTGAGTGTTGTTACCATATCATTATAATACCTGTTGATCTCTAACCACTTCAACAGTTGGGAAATCCCTTAACAAGGTAGCTTTAACTGGCTTACAGTAAATCTTTTGACAGGGTGACTCAAAACCATTGAGTTCTTGAAATCCTCTAACAAGGTAACCTTTAACAGGGTATAACCCTTAACCGGGTATTCTAGCCATCCCTTAACCAGGTGATCCCTAATAGGATCAGTTCCTAACAGAACCTATTGTATCAATCTTTAACTGAACAAGGCTCCTAACAGAGCGGACTTCTAAAGAGTTCAAAAATAGCTTGTGGGTATTCATCCCCACCGTGGTTTTTCCTAGTTGGGTTTCCACGTGAAAAATATGTGTGTCATGTGTTGTGTTATTCATGTGATGGTTTAAGTGATTTGTGTCTGAAGGTAAATCATGTTGATCTAGCTGTTTATATATTTTTGATGACAGATTACCTGTTCATGCACTAGGGTGAAATGGAAATTAAGTATTAGATTGTATGAAAAGATAAGTGTCAATCGGTTTATGCGTGTCTCAGGTATTCTGGGTTTTACTGGTTGTACTTCGTTTAAGACCGATGTTACTATTTGTCTGCCAAAGCATAGTGTTTGCTGACAAACCAGTTTTAGGGATGTGTTTCTGTCTGTACTGATTCACCCCCCCTCTCAATACCGGTTTGGTACTATCCATTCATCATTGAGTTATCACTCGCCTCCTTAAGGAATGAAATATCTGATGCTTTGGTTCAAGGATAGAAAACACTGGCAGAGCAAATGTAACACCTCACCGGTATAGTTTAGAGGATAGAGGCCGCAATAAAAGACAACAAAAAAATTCATTGAGAGCTTGAATATGGTTTTGGCAGATCTTTTTCAGATTGTAACCAAGTGGTTACAAGGATGAAGTGGAAACCACACTCTATTGACACCTTAACAACCTTTGTCATGGATGCCAAAGGGGGAGTAGTGGTATGAGAAAAATCCAATAACTTAGGGATCATCTGCTCAGGGGGAGCACACACTTTTGGTAACAATTTTTGGACTTCAATTTTTGGATACACTTTTGAATTTTTCTCATGAGCATTGCCATCAATGCCAAAGGGGGAGATTGTTGGCAAATGCACACTCCAATGAGACATTGTAGGTGATTGAAGGTTTTGTCATTGATGACAACCTTACAATCCTATGACACTGGCAAGGCAATCCACCAACACTAGCAAAGTCAGATTCTACACCGGCACACAAACCACCGACACCGGCAATGAAAGGAAGCATACTGGCACAGAAGCCGACAGGAATTTTGCTTGTAATTTATTTTGTTTATTACTATAAAATCATTGTAAGCTGACTTGGTAAATTGTAAAATGACTCATATATATAAGAGATCATTGTAGAACAATAATGTAAGCATGGAGGAATGTAATTACGCAAAATAAGGCAGACCTATTATGCAAATTATAGGTTAAGGATTATATGTAAGAAGCAGAGCTATAAACCGGTACTAGATCTGGCATAGTAGATGCTATTTTGAAGCAGTACAAGACATTGGATTTACATAATCCATTTTGTAAGTCAGTGAGACTTCCCATTTTGTAATTGAGCATTGAGCTCTAGGCACTTGGCCTTCCTGCATGTGCAAGCCCCTCTTGTAGAAGTAATATTATCTTATTGGCTAGTAAGTGAATATTGTGGGTCACAAATCCCACTGAGGTTTTTCGCACACTGGGTTTCCTCGTTAAACTATTGTGTTATGGTGTGTTTTTCATGTGGTTGCTTTTCTCTCTGTTTATTGCATTACTTTTTGTTTACCGGTATACTACATTAATATGTTCTACATGTTTTAAGTTAAGAAATTCTTATTACCAGTTAGATACTAATTCACCCCCCCCCTCTCAGTATCTATGAGAATCCTAACACTGGTAACGTTGCAGAAGCAAGTCAAAAAGTCACCAAGTGGAAATGTAGAGTCGAAGCTAGAACAAAACCTATGACAAAAAGTATATCTCTCGTTCTATCCAACTATAGAGCTTGCAAGAAGAAAGTAAATTCATAGGTGGCACAACAATTATAGGGTAATACAACAGACACAATAATAGTAGGTTAAGAGACAGATGATGACAATGAGGAGTTGGAAGGTGAAGAAGTGCATGTGGGCGTTGTTGTTTAATTTCTTGTTTAGTCAGTTGTCTTATTTCTGATCTGGCTCTTGAACTATTGGTCCTAGCGAACCGTTTATGTGATTTTAATTTTAAACTTTCTTTAATCAGTTGTCTATAAGAAACCGTGTAGTACCCCTTCTCGATCAAACTTTTTAGACTCTTGTTTGACTTTAGTTGGCTATTCAGCGGATACATTATTGTTATATTTTATTCAGACTTTATGCAATGTTATTACATGCTTTAATTTGATTTGTAGTGTATGCTTTCGTGTAGTATTTCCTTACTTATGTTAAATGTGATTTTTTATGGATTACTGACATGGACTAACACATTTACTTTATATGTGTGATGTGTTATTTACATGTTTCATGTTTGCAAGTGCATGGGATGTGAGGGGATGATTTTCCTTCACTCACTCCAGTGAGACAGGGAATGTCACGATTCTCCTTCATTGGTGTGTGTGTCATGTCTATTTATATATTTGTCTATATGCACGTGTGGTTCTTTGATGTAGGACATTGCAGGTACAAGTACCGAGTAGGTACGGGGAATCGACTTTACCTGGTTTCACAGGTCTGAGCATGCCTTATTTGTCTAATGGGAGTGGAGGAGATAGTTGTTGGACCCTAAATTGACCCGCAGTTACACTCATGTGAGTGTTGTTAGTCGGTCATCTTTTCCCGTTTGACCAGTATGCGAGTCATAGTGCTTTGATATTTTTCATTTTGTGAGTCGTCATATGGTCATTTCTCATTTTGTGTGCTTCCAGTTATTTGAATAGATTTAAATTGAGTGAATTGTGTTATTTTGTGTTGGCATAATTAATTTAATTAATATGCCCTTGAGTTTATTGATTTAATCAAATGGCTAAATTGCATGTTATATTGTGAAAATAGTTGTATTAAAATTATTTGAAAAAGAAATAAGTTAAATGCTATGCTATTTGAATTTTTGTGCAAATGTTGAGATAAATTCATATGGGAAAAAGAAAATAAATAAAAAGTATTTCCTTTGACCTTTTAGTTAGCTTTTAGATTTTTATTTTTGTTTAAAAGAATTGTGGCATGAAAAAGGGGGAAATTAGATTTTTTTTTTACTTTTTAAATTTTATATTCCTATTAATTGGGGAAAACTTTTAACCTAAAAGTTTAGGTTGAAAATATTTTTCCTATATTACCTGTGAGTGCACGGGAAGTGAAAGAGACATTTTTGAAAACCAAAACTTGGAAACCATTTGGAAGGAGGAATCGAGATTTTGGAATTGGTGTGCAAGATTAAAGCTCTTCTACAATTTTCTTCCTTGGATTGCTTTTCAGGTTGGGTAGATTGCTCTCTTTTGTTGCAATTAAAATTTAAATGTTTTGAGATTTTTCCTGTGTGTGTGATTGAAAATTGTTAAATCTAATTGGAAATTCTTGTTTGAAAGTTTGGTTTGGAAATAGAGTAGTTTTCTCTTGAATTTAATCAAATTCCAAATCAATGTGTTTTTTGTTGAAGAGATTGTCCAATATCTTGTTGGTTGCGTGCTTTCAAGTTTTTGTAAAATTTATTTTTTGATTCTTTTCTCAATTGGAGTAGTAAGAAATAGATTTTGTTTTCTATATGTTTTCAAGTTTCTATTTGTTTAAAATTAGGGGGTTATGTTGGCAAAATTTTGTCAATTTGCCCTCTTTGTATGATTCCAATATTTTTCATGTGTCTGGAGAAATGAAGAAATAAATCAAATCCCCTCTATTTGCTTAAAATTATTTTGAATTTTTGCCCAAGATCTTTGGATTTGGGCCTTTTATGCTTTAATTTATAAACATAAATCCTTATTGAAAATTTCATTGAAAGAAAAAATTTTTGTTCACTGTAAAATTTTATCAGTGAAATGGTTGTAGATTAAGAAATTGTTTTGTGATTTTATTTTTTTTTAAATTAAAAAATTAAAAATAAAATAATATATATATATATATAAACCCCCATGTGGCAGGGTATACCCCACCACATGGGATGGTAGCTTCTGCTACCATAGGGTAGCAATGCTACCGCTTGGTAGCAAGTGCTACCATTTGGTAGTGACTACTACCATATGGTAGCAGCACTACCAAAGGTGGCAACCACCGCCCAAAACCTTTCCTTCTTCGCTGTATAATTTGGTTCACCGTATAAAATGGTCCGCTGTTTTATAACAACGTGGTTATAAATTTATGCTTTCATTTTGATTATATATATATATATATATATATATATATATATATATATATATATATATATATACTTTTCTAATCAAGGCATTAGTTTTATGTGATCAAGTTAGTAAATTAGATTTATTCTGGAAGTAGATTAAATATTTTAATATAATTCATATGTTATATTTTTATATATATTTAATATGAATTTTTATTATTTTATTAGGAGTATTGTATTGGAATATAAAAATTGAATGACATCTATGGAAAGATGTATTAATTAATGTGGGTTGTTTTATTCATTAAAATGATTATGACTATTGCTTGTTCAAATTGAAAAGAGGTAAATTGATTATTTATGATTAGTTAGATTTCTAGTCTTATTAGTTCAATGATGACTTGAATTTCTCTTAATCATTATGGTGGGATTTTATTAAGTTTTAAACGATGAATTTCCGAGTGTATATGATGTTGTTTATTTCAAAAGATTGTTTGAGTTCGATCTTAGTGAATTTAGTATTTCTTGCAAGGGGCTTATTTTGCTGGAAATTCTTGTCTATGTTTAGTCATCCTGTTGTGGTGTATATTGTACCTCTTGATCAGGTGTTGTATTTATGACCTCGTTGTTTTAACCATATTGTGCCTATTCCTTATGGTTAACCAAGGGTTAGTAAGTCAATGTTTTTGGTCACCTGTATTTTGGTAGTGGTGTTATGGCTATCTGTTTTGCCATAGGGTCCTCATAGAGTGACCATGTTTGGTTAGTATCCTAGGAGAGAGTGGCTTTCGAGTGGGGGCCACGTGTTGTCAGTATTTTGAGTATTGGGAGTTTTTCCTTGCAATCCTTAAAATTTTTCAGGTTTTCGGAGTTATAACCTTTTTTAAGGGTTGAAGTCCTCAAGTTTCAGGGTTTTGTATTTTTTAATTTTTCACTATGCAGGCCCTACGCTTATGTTTCCTCATTACCTTTTTCCACTTAAGTGGAAGGGTCAATCCATCGTTAGAAAGGGGGTCCCTTTTAAAGTCTTGACCTAGGCGGGTTTTAATAAAAACTAAAGATCGTGCATCTTTCAGATGATCGGGTGGTTGTCACTGTTTTGCTATTTGAATGTGCATGAGCGTTATCTTTCACGAAACAACAAAAAGGTGGTGGGCTCAACAGGTAAGCGGCTCTCAAGGTAATGATTGAGTAGGTTGCAGATGATCGAATGGATATCGTTGTTTCGCTATTTGAAGGTGCACGAAGGTTACCCTTTGCGAAACAACAACCAATGAGCTGGTTGTCTGGTGGAAGATGAAGGGGTTGTTACATGGTAGGTTAGGTGGCAAGGCAGCTAGACATGTGGATGAAGTAGAGGGTGATCTGTCGATAGGACGCATGGCTCCATGTGGATTTTCAATTGGTTTGTTTATTAAAGTAGCAGTGTTGATGGAATTTTTGGTTCGATGAGGCACGTGGCAGTTAGAATGTGGAGCTCGACAAATTTCTTGAGCAAATAAGTGACAGAAATGTGGAGACATTTGGTGGAAGTATGCAGGCGAGTGGATTTACATAAAGGGCCCACTTTGAAGGCTAAGGTAGTTAATGACCAGGTAGATTTGAAGATGATCAACGATTGTCATTGTTTCACTACGTGAAAGTGCACGAGAGTTATCTTTCATGAAACAACAAAAAACCACTAGCGGTGGCAGTTAAAGTCAGTTGTAAAGGAAAACGATTATGATGGAGAATAAAGATTGAGCGGTTAGTTGTCGATCAGACGACTATCGCTGTTTCACAAAGGGAAGTAGTATGAAAGTTACCCTTCATGAAACAACGAAAAGGTGGTGGGACCCATTCTAAAGAGGATGACTTAGGTAAGGTAAAAGGCATGCAAGTTTTGCATGATCTCACGGTTGTCAATGAACCACTATGAGGAGAAGCTCAACTGTTAAGCACCACAAACCAACAACAAAAGGAAAAACACTTAGAGAAAACTTTGTTGTCCGTTGGAGCCAATTTTTGAATTTGATTTATGAATTAACTGCCAAAGCATGTGGCATAATTGACTCTAATCAATGCTTAGTTGTAGTAATAATCCTTACATGAGTTGAAACTTTTGGTATGCGTTCAAGGAATCTTGCAGAAGAACCAGTGTATAGGGCGAAAATTTCTTAGGCAAGTAAGTTTCTTGCAATTGTTTAACAATTACAGTTTGCTTGGTCACTGGATGTTTGAATTTCCAAAGAGTGTTTGAAATTCCATTAAAATAAGCATAATTCTAAGATGGCACCGCGAAGAGAATTTAGAGGGAAGGTTGATAATCAAGAGAGAGCCATTTGTAATGAATTTATAGAGAAATTAACTCAGTCCACTAATAGTTCAGCTAAAATAAAGGAATTGGTGCCTAAGTCTCCCTGCCTGAGAATTGGCGATGGTTTATATGATAAAGGGAACTGGTTGAGAGATGCCCATATAAGAATTGTGGGCCTATGACTCTTCAGAGTGGGGTTCAGTCAGCAAAATTCCCCTGCTCCAATTAATAGCATATGGGAGCTAGATGTTGGGAAGCTTATAGTCCCTGGGGTTTTCATGGACGTGGACTTGTTAACCCAAATTGCAAATAGTTATGATCCCAATACTAGGACAGTGAGGAATGTAAATGGTGGGTCTCTAATTGAAATAACTAATGATGAATTCAAGAGAGTTTTTTGACTCAATGAGGTGTTAAATTATCTGGAGCCTATCAATTTTGAAATGCTGGTGAAGGTCTATGAGGCACAAAGAGATCACCTCACAAATGGCCCCTTGAAGGAATTCTTTGCCAAATAGGAGGACTGACAGTAGTAGGCCCGAGCACCATGGAACCTTTCTCCTTAAATTTATTTACTTTGAGGGCTAAGGGAATGTATTGGTCCTTATGTCAAATTCTTGGGGAAGATGCAGAAACTACCATGCCAACCCACTACATGCTCATGATAGCATAGATTTTGAATCCATCTCTGGCAGTGACTTTTGATTTTGCACCTTATCTCACCGATGCCATTCATGAGGGATTGATAGGGATAAAGAATACTAAGGTGGACAAACCTTTTAGATGGTATTCTCTCCTCATGCACATGTTTTTATTCAAGGGTGTTGAATATTTTGCTAATGAAATGAACTTGCTCAAGGAAAAGGATGGAGAGGAGATGCATGTTCAATTGTGGAGTACAATTTTGTCTTGGGATAGAGAAGACTCAAGTTACTTAAAGTTTGATAGATGTTTTGCATCTAGGCTTATAATCCTTGTCTGCCCCCAAAACCCTAGGATTCCTAAAGCTCTCTTGGAATTCCTTAGGCCTAAAGAATTTGATGAAGACATCAAAATTGTACACAATTGGGGTGATATATATTTGTACCCAATCTCCACTATGTTCAGAGTTTATGGTTTTAGAGGAACCCCATATCTATTGCCCTATCAAGTCCCTTTGAAGATAGGAATTGCTAAGGTCCCGAGACAAATTGAAGGCTTGCAAGAAGTAGAATTGACTAATAAGGGGAAGGGACCAATTTTCCCAACTATTACCCTAGCACATCAATTTGTAATCACCAAGGGTGGTTGGATGCATTTTGATGATTTCTTTCAGCCATATAGGTTATCTACTACAGTGGTGAGGTTTGTTGATCCAGAGAATTTCTTTAACAACATGTTTAAGAAGAGGGTCAGATGTGTAGGTAAGGCCCACCAGTTTCACTTCCCTGAGGATTTAATAAGGAATGAGTTCAATTTAGATGAGAAAGAGGTTAGGAAGGAAAAATGGATAGCCTTCAAAAAAGCTTTGGACTTCATTCACCATTTTGACAACAGTTATGATCCCTTGGTTAGTTTTTATCCTTTTCAAGAAAAGATCAAGTTTTTGGTAGTTTATTTTGAGGATTTAATGAAAACCTTGAAGGAGAAGAAGGAGGTTGTGATGAAAGCTAATCCTGAAAAGGCTAAACTGCCTGCCTATGCCAAGGTGATTCCCCTAGGTGAATATGTAATGCATAAAAGGTCAAAATATAGTGTACTAATGCCAATAAGAGATGAGCCTTCTACTTCAAAAGGAAAAAGGGAAATAGAAGATGTGGTTGAAGTCCAAGATTCCCCTAAAAGGAAGAGGGTTGGGAAAGAAGTTTAGACAAGTGAGATTTTGTCTTCTCCTTCCCAATCCCCAATACATGTAGGAGATGAGCAAGCAGCATCAGAGCAATTGTTGCAATTAGGAAGTCTTGGGGAAATCACTTACACAAATGAAGAGTTGCAAGAAGGAATGTTGGAGGACCCAACAAGTGCCCAAATAGACTTGACTGTAGAGGAATTTAGAGGTAAAGAACAAGACCTTGTCATTAAGCGGGCTAGTGAGGAGTTTCTGGAAGATGATAGTTTTGTCAAAACAGGATCCTTTTTGCAGTTTGTTTGGAGAAGAAATATAGAACAATTCAAGGCAAGATGTGAGAAGAGGAAAAATGAATGTCCTCACAAAGATACATCTGTAGTTGAGGTAGATGTAAAGAAAGAAATGTTGACAAAATTTGAGACTATTAATCCAGAGCAGGGAAGGAAGATGATTGCAAAACCTGGAGTTTTGATTCTCCCTGAATGGGACATAGCGGATGCATTAATTCTTGAAGCAATAAGGAAGGAAACAAAACCCCTAGAGGGAGTGACCTATAGTAATGATCTTGTTGTCTTAGTTATGTGGTTATTAAGAAGGGAGGAGAGCAAAAATAGGAAAGACTCCTTAGAGGCTAGCTATTCTGTAGGCATGATTGTGAAGAGAGTGAAGGATACAAAGGTGGTGGAGGCTGCTAGTACAATTTTGGAATCTACAAAATTCAATATGGTTGTAGATGAGAAAGAGGCCAAGGAAAAGGTTGATCTCCAAGTAAAGTTGGAGTTAATCCTAAAATCATACAATGAATCTAAAATTGAAATAGTTCAAAAGGACAGTACAATTGCAAAATTGAAGAATCAAATGGTAGGGCAACATCAGAGAGGTGAATCTTCTACCTTGATGATTGCCTCCTCTCTAGCCAAACCTCCATATGCTATTTTGATCATTGAGTTTCCCCCTTCCCCTATGACTCCCAGTTTCCAATCTACTGAGACTATCTAGGATGAAATGGAAAAATTGAAGCAGGCTCAAGCTATGTTTGCAAGTAAATATGAGGAGAAGGTCAAGGGCACAATTTTGAAGTTTGTTGACACAATAGGGGCTTCTATTGTGTATATATATATGAAGATAGTTTTGGGCATTTTGACTACTTTAAAGGAGGACAAGGTTATTCTGGAGCCAATTTTAAATAAATGGATGGCTAGGGAGGTGGAGTTGGAACTTATGTACTCATCTCATGAAGAGGCAGATGTTGATGCCACTATTAAATCCACCTGTGAGTTGTTAAAAGGTATGTCTAGGTTGGCAGAGGGAAGAGCTAGTCTAGAAAGAAAAGAAAACTTGTATAGAAAAGAGTACGCTGACCAGATGTTTGAATTATTTCCTAGAGGTTTTGTTAGCACAAGCAAGTTAAAAGATGAAGAAGTATGGCTTGATGAGTTAGGCCATAAATTGTCACAATGGATAAATTATGTCATCAATCTAGATGATACATCTTTATTCATTCGAACAATTGAGGAAATTGAAAAGATGAAGTCACGTTATGTTTTTTTGGAAAATGAAGTTAAGTAGTTAAGGAATACATGGAAAAGATTAAATAAGTTGAAGAAAAAAATTGTTAGCTTCTCTTGGCCTAATGATGATGTGTTCAAAGAATGGAAAGATAAATATGTGATGCAAGAAGCGGAGGCTCAAGAATAGTCAATTGATGCTGCAACATTGTAACAAACCTCAAGAAAGTTGGAAGTGGTTAGCTCTTGTAACTGCTTGTTTCAAACTAATTGGATTTTTGAGGAATTAAAGACACCTAGCACTTGACCTATGAATACTGAGAATTCTTTTGGCCTCTATCCAGTTGGTTAACTAATTGGTTTTCCTCTTGTTTCCTTTAGCAATAATTGTAACCCTTTTTTGAGAGGGAATTATGGTTATAACAGAATTTTCTAAGAAAGTCCGAAGCTTGTTGCATCCATATTTCTATAAATGGATACTAGGACTATTTAAAAAATCATCACAAGAATTATGTAAGAAAACTCTAGAAAAATGTATCTAGGGTTTGTCTATTTTTTTTGGAAAATCACTCTTGAGTTGTGTAAAATTTGATGGAAAGCATTAATATACACTCCAGAGCATTTTAAGTCTTAATTCCTGTTGTCTTCATGTATTTATGATTGGCTACCATTTGGATTAAATGATTTGCAAGGGAATTCACGAGAATGGATTTAGGTTGTTCCTTCAAGGAGGGAAATAAGATATACTTAAACCCTTTTTCGTTGGTAATCAGTGATTCCTACTTGAATTTGATGACTGGATTTATGCACATGGTGAGATTTTATGTATGTTAGGTGTATGTAGATTTGGCTAAATAATTGTAATGGCATGTATGTGATCAATTATTGCCTAATTCTGAGTGACTCTGAAGCTCGAATAAGGCACTGGTATAGCTTGTTAAGGTTCATGATTTTCTTGATGATCAATCAAAATGAATACAAGTCTTTCTTTTACATCCAGTTATGTTTAAAGGTGTAGGTTTTGAAGGAGTTGATACTGGTCTTCTGTAAACTTTCAATTGCACAAAGTGATCTAGGAGGTATACCCACCTAAGCTTAAGTTTAAGCTTGAAGTGAAGAAGGTTTTTGTGTAAATCTTGTTAAATGTTGTCTTTTGTTTCCATTTAATGTTGTTTCTCTCCGTAAGCGATAGAGGTTTAAGAATTCTAATAGAGAGAACAAAATAATTGTTAGAAAACAATAGGGGTTTGCTGATCTGTTTGAATAGCACTACACTTTCCTATTCAAATCCTTTTCATGCTCCTATCTGCCTTTATACAAACTGCAGATACATCATCCAGTTCAACAACCACATACTCAACTAAACATTTGCCAACTCTGAAACAAAACAACTCATCAACCTTATAAACAAATCAATAGGTTAGTAACACAACAAAAACCTAATTCTCTCATAGAGATTACAAACAAATCGATTCAAGTATGACCATTGGATTACATAACATTCCTTGCACATCATTTAAGATAGCCTCGGCCACTCCTTAATCACCGCTTCATCAAACTCAGTAACTCATCATGTGGTTTGCATTACATGCAAAATACTTGCTCATTCCCAAGATAAAAACCATTATCTCAACGTGCCAAAGACACTTGAAACTCTTCTCATCCAACATGCATATATGTCATAATCATTGCTGCTCATTAGTAGATCATAAACCAATATAACAAACTTCATCGCTTAGGGTTTATCATATCAACATATAGGGTTTACCGGTTCAACTCTCCAATACTTAGCAATACTGGTTTACTCCACAAAGTCACCTACCGGTTACAGTTCCCTTCACTAGCTCTTCCTACTGGTTACAAAACAACATTATTATCGGTAACAATTGACATCAATGACAACATAACATTTCATTAATGCAATATTCATGCAAATGCTAACAATCTCCCCCTTTGGCATTGATGGTAATACAAATATCAATACCATTGATCACTATGATTATGAATAGGAATCCTGGTTTACATTTTACCATGTACTCTCCTTGTCTTCAGCTGGTAACTAGCTATAGACCTTCTCTCTCTCAATCATATAATTCTTCTCCTCATAATCACATAGATCTTCTCCCCCTTTAACAACAATGCCAAAGTAAAAGTAAAACATGCAATGTTAAACTTCATGGTTCAGCATCAACAACCTGCAACTTGATGCTCCCCCTGTGGAATAACTCCACTCCTACACCAATCCTGCTGTAAAATTCTGCAAGTAGCTTTGGACTAATGTACTCTACATCATGCTCAATTGACCTCATTAAGGGGTACAACCCCTAGCTGACTTCTAAGATACTCAAAAGTAGTCTTAGGTAGAGGTTTAGTAAAGATATATGCAAGCTACTCCTTGGTAGAAACATGCTCCAATATCAAATCTTTACTCTACACTTTTTCCCTCAAGAAATGATACTATAATTCAATATGCTTGGTTCGTGCATGCAAAATAGAGTTCTTGGAAATATTTATGGCACTAGTATTGTCACATAAGATCTTTACAGGTTTTGTAAACTTCATCTCAAAACCTTCCAAAATGTGCCTCATCCAGATAGCCTGGGTACAATTCATATAAGTTGTAACATACTTAGCCTCAGTAGTAGACTGTGATATACAACTCTTCTTCTTGCTACTCCATGAAACAAGTCTTCCTCCAAGAAAGAATGCTCCACCGGTTGTGATTTTCCTATCATCAACATTACCTGCCCATTCTACATCTATATACACCTTCAAGTCAAAGTTACCTACATATAGATGCCATAATCCATAGTCAATATTGCCTTTCAAATATTTTAATATCCTCTTGGTTTCTATCAAATGTGTTTCATTAGGATTCTTCTGAAATATAGCAACTAGACCAACTGCATGAGCTATATCTGGTCTTCTATGAACAACATAGTGCAATTTCCCAATCATTGACTTGTACTCTTTTTCATCAACAGATGTGGCTTCATCTTCCTTAGACAGTTTACATCTTGTAACCATTGGTGTCCCAACTAGTATATAGTCACTCATACCAAATGTCTTTAATACCTCTTTCACATACTTAGACTGTGTGATGAAAACACCACTCTTCATTTGCTGAATTTGCAAGCCTATGAAATTTTTTCTCTCTCCCACTAGAGACATTTCAAACTCATTTTTCCTTTCATTTGCAAAGGCATTGCTCATGTCATCACTGCCTCCAAATATGATGTCATCTACAAACACTTCACTAACCAGTATCTTATCTCCTTCAGATTTAAGATATATGTTGATATCTTCACTGGTTCTCTGAAAACCTATCTTCATCAGGTGTGAATAAAGCCTTTCATACCATGCTCTTGGTGCTTTCTTTAACCCATATAGTGCCTTTTGCAATTTGCATACCATGTCTTTTTCATCAGTCAAACCATAACCATTTGGTTGCTCAATGTATACTTCTTCTTCCAGTATTCCATTCAAAAATGCTGACTTCACATCCATATGACATACTTTGAATCCCTTATGTGCTGCAAATGCAAGTAAAGTTATGACACCTTCCAGTCTAGCAACTGGTGCAAAAGTCTCACCATAATATTCTCCTTCTTCCTATGCATAACCTTTGCAAACCAATCTATCTTTTTTTCAGACTACTATACCATCTTCATTCAGCTTGTTTTTGAATACCCACTTAGTACCTATCACATTTTTATTCACCGGTCTAGGTACTAGGGTCCAATGATTATCTCCAAATGCTTCCTTAGTAGTTCTAGGCTCAATAGTGGAGATCATGGAAGAATTCTCTCTAATTCTTCTTCTGGTTAACACTCCAACATCCTTATCTCCAATAATCTAGTCAATATTGTGATTGATTCTCACATACCTTAGAATAACATGATCATTATCTCCAGGTTCTTCTTCTTCATTATCATCATCTTCTTTTGACTCTACCTGTTTCGATTGAATTGGTACAACAACATTCTCTTTACCAGTTTCAGGCTTCACCGGTTCTGCTTCTAAAAACAAAATGCAAGGATCTTCATCCTTTTTCTCCACACTGGTTTCCCTAGATACTTTAGGATACTCATCCACTCGAACATAAACACTCTCAATGATTCTCTATGTCCTGTTGTTGTAATATTTGTAGGCCTTACTCTTGGTGGAGTAACCAAGAAATATACCTTCATCACTTTTAGCCTCAAACTTATTAGCATAGTCACCTCTCTTAATAAAACATTTACTTCCAAATATCTTAAAATAACTGACATTAGGTGATCTACCATACTAGTATTAATGAGTCTTATCCTTACCTCTTTTTACCAAAATCAGGTTCATAGTGTAGACAATTTTGTTGACAGCTTCTCTCTAGAAAGTTTTTGCTACACCTCCTTGTATCAACATCGTTCTAGCAGCTTCAACAACTGACTGGTTGTTCCTCTCTGCAATACCATTCTATAGTGGTGTCCTCAGTGCAAAATGTTGTCATTTGATACCATTTTCTTCACAATATCCAGTGAATTCCACATAAGTGAATTCACCACCTTGATCAGTCCTCAGACACTTTATCTTCTTACCACTCTCATTTTTAGCTAACGCCCTGAATGCCTTGAATTTACTAAATGCTTCTATTTTATCCTTCAAGAATGTGACCCATATCATTCTTGAGAAATCATCAGTGAAGATCATTAAATATATGTCACCTTGAATAATTTTAGCCCTTATTGGTCCACAAAGGTCTGTATGAACCAAATCTAATAGATGTTCTGCTAAAAAAGATTTACTCTTAAAAGTTGAGGATGTCATCTTTCCCAACTGACATTCCTTACATAGAGCATTAAATGGTTTGTCCAACTGAGGCAAACCTCTCACTATCTTGGACTTACTCACTTTAACAATTTTATCAAAATTTATATGACAAAATCTCCTATGCCAAAGCCAACTATCATCTACTTTAGCAATTAAATAGTTGTTAACTTTAGGATTCAGGTGAAACAAGTTACCTTTAGTCTACTTTCCAGTTGTAATAAGTTCACCTTTTCTCCCATAGATTTTGCACATACCATTCTTAAAATCGAATGTATATCCTCTATCATTGAGTTGAGAAATACTCAAATGATTGTTCTTTAGTCCTTCAACCCAGTAGACATCATCTACACTGCTCTTTCCATTAAGAGAAATAGTTCCCTTACCTTTTACCATGTAGGGTGAGTCATTACCAAATCTCACAACTCTGCCATCAAATTCCTTCAATGAAATAAATTTGATCCGCTCACCGTTCATGTGATGTGAACAAGCACTATCAATGATCCAATCATCAAAATTATCCATGTGAGAAACTAATTCCTTTTGATCAGATGTCTCCTCTTTAATGGCTACAAAGACAATGTCTTCATTAGCATCACCCTTGAATTCCTCATCAGTGATACCACCATTAACTATAATAAGACAATCTCTATTGCCTTTTCCCTTGTACTTCTTGAATTTCTCTCACTTGTGATCATTATCACCATTAGAACAGTTAGCTGCAATGTGTCCAATCTTGTTGCATGCAAAACATTTCTAAGGTAATTTACCTCTATATTTACCTGTACCTCTGGGCAACCACTTGGCCAACAATACTTCAAGCTCAACTAAACTATCTTCATCATCAACTTCTCTACTGGATCTAGATTCATAATTGTGACTGGCATCTCTACTTTTCCTCATAGATAGGTTAGAAACTGAAGCTCTAAATGCAGATTCAGATTTATGAACACTATCATCATAACCATTTGATTCAAAAGAAGTAAGCTTACCAATGATGGAGTCAAGGGTTACCTTATTTTTGTCAATTAATTTTAGCTCCTGAATGGTTGCAACTCAGATAGCATAGATCATTAGAAGGGTTCTCAACACCTTACTAACCATTGTGGCATCTTCCACTTTAACACCAACACTCTTGATCTCACCAACTATCTATTTTATCCTTTGACCATACTATTGAATATTCTCACCTTCAGCCATCCGCATGTCATCAAACTTTCCTCTTAGACTCTCTTCTTTGGCAATCTTCACATGTTCATCACCGCTATAAATATCTTCAAGCTTCTTCCATACCTCATAAGCAATCTCTAGACCATGAAAATCTACATACTCTACATCAGACAAAGAACTGATGATAGCCTCCAATGCTTGATTTTTTTCTTGTTTCTCTTTCTTCTGATCATCAGTCATAATCCCACTAGGTGCAACATATTGAGTACCAAAATGTTCACAGTATTGACTTCCTAAACTCTTAATATAAATTTTTATTCTATCACTCCATATCTGAAGTTCTCTCTATTAAACTTCAGACCTTCCTTCTTTATCATGTTCTACAAGATCTTTACCTCAAGCTATTAGGCTTAGACCTTAGAGGACTTGAGAAGCTCTAATACCAATTGATGGTATGATGAAAGAATAAGGATCCAGTCAACTACTAAGAGGAGGGGGGTGAATCAGTAGATAGAAACCTAATATAAACTTTCACCAATCTCAGAATCAACCTCTCAAAGTAAACTCTTAAATTGACAAGTCAGACCACTGAACTATAAATGCAATATCACTATCAAGATAAACCGGTTGACTGTTATAGAAGATTAATAGTAAACAACTTGAAACTCACAAACATCCAAATACTTTACTGGCATAAGTAAAATCTCATTTCAGATTGTTGTTTGTTATCATAACATATCAAACTAGATTAAGCAGTTAAGAAATTTAACCATAGTAAACATTACCACAAAAACATTCACCACTTTACACAATACTTTTGACATGGAAACCCAAATGGGAAAAACCACGGTGGGGATGAATACCCACAAGTATTCTAAACTCTTCTGAAGTCCGCCCTGTTAGGAGCCAAGCCTGTTAAATCTTTACAAAAAGTCTTGTTAAGAATAGATTCTATTAGGGACCACCCGGTTAAGGGATTGACTATAATGCCCTATTAAAAGCAATACCTTGTAAGGAGTAACCTCGGTAGAGGATTTGAAATCCAAGCTAATGGACCACCTGGTCAGAGGATTTGAGTAACACTAAGCTTGTTAGAGCTTACCTAGTTAGGGTATTCTACTATTATAATTGTTAGAAAACAATAGGGGTTTGCTGATCTATTTGAATAGCACTACACTTTCTTGTTTAGATTCTTTTCATACTCCCATCTTCCTTTACACAAACTGCAAATACATCATCCAGTTTAGCAACCACACACTCAACTAAAACTTTGCCAACTCTGAAACAAAATAGCTCATCGACCTTATAAATAAATCAATAGGTTGGTAACACAACCAAAAACTTAATTCTCTAATAGAGATTACAAACAAATTAGTTCAAGTATGACTGTTGGATTACATAACAATCCCTAAACATCATTCAAGACAGCCTCGATTACTCCTTGATCATCGCTTCATCGAACTTAGTAACTGATGGGAAGGCCTACCCAAACTCCTAATGACAAGCCCAAATGAGGTTAGGATAGTGATCGTTCAACTACTCACAAGGGTCTTGCAAGGAAGGACTCTACACCTTGGATGAAACTACTCACACACTCACTATTCATGGGCCTACTCAAGATGAGTAAAAGGCTTCAACTCTTCAAAAGTACCTTACTGGTAATCCCTACTCCTTGGGATTTTTAATTTTATCCACACATAACATCTAAGACTTCTTTCAAGAACTAGTTTTGATCTTGGGCATCAAATCTTTATACCTCCTTTGTGAACCTACCCCCTAGGCTTGTAGCCCTATTTGATGATAGAATGGATCTTAACTCAAAAATGTTCCACACACCGATAGAATTGATAAATGCTTGATAGAGGGATGTTGAATGTTGTTGAAGTCTTCAAAGATCTTCTCTTTCACTGCATATGAGGTTCCTGAAAACAAAATTCCAATCCTTTCAAATGAAGAAAGAGAGCTCTTATGTATGAACCCTAGGTTGTAATTTCGTCTTTTGGCCAACCTAGAGATTGAATCTCCCGCCAATTTCTTGGGGTTAAGCTTTATTTTATGATTGGATCGTGCTCCTAAAATTTTGGGAAAAATATCCAGGACCGTGTGCACTCCGGGCGCCATGGTCCCGACAACTTTTCACCAAATTTTCAGGGCCGTCAGATATGATGATTTTAGAGAGAATCCCGAAGTTACAGGTGATTTCGAGATGTTTTGACCCCCGAAATCAAGCCCCCAAGTTCAAAATAGGACTTAATTAGGGTTTTTGATTAGATGATGTATTGGAGGAATAACATGAAAAGGGGCACACTTTAATGAAAGGGCCCGACTTTATGATGTGAAGGATGATGAAATAGGACCTTAGACCTAATTAATTTGATTAATTAAGTGCTAAAGGAGAAATGCAATGCAAAATGTAAAATGCACCAAGGCGGGTGCTAAGCTAGGTGTGAAATTGTACCACCCTAGCAAGTGCGTACAATTTACGATGCTATACAGCCTTTTGGAAGTTATATTGATCTCCAAAATGGTTTGATCAGATCTGCAAATATAAGGTATGCTCCCTTCAAAAGCTAAAAGACCTAATTGGGTGTAATTAGCCCTATTTTACAAAGAAAATACCTTTATCGGTAGACCAAATGAAGAATAAAATTAATATGGATGTGGGGGGTAGTGATAAACTTCTAATTCCAGGGTTGTAAGCCTAGAATCCATCGCTAAGACAAATTATGATGACTGTCCTAAAACTTGTCCTAGGTAGTCACATAGAGATGCCTACCTAATTCTATTCTTTTCCCCACACAAAAAGGTCATCCCCTGAAACACACCATAAAAACACTAAAATACTAAGGATTATCCTACATCCCTCCAAAGGGAGAGTCTTCTAATGGATTGGGGTGCAAGATAAAGCCATTTTGGTTCAAAACCCTCTCCAAACCCTCACTTTCAGGGTCACAGTCAGTAAAATGGAGGGTTCTCTCTAATCTAGAATGATTAAGACCTCAGACCACCACCCAAAAAAATATAATTCATCTCCATATCTAATCCATGGATTTTGGGGTTCAAAACAATCTGTACAGTCACATACAACACTTGCAAACTCAGAATTTTTAGGAAAACTAAAGTATTTTGAGTATTATTGCTTCATAAACTGCAACTCCAACAACATCCTCCTTGGGAATCAAGACTGCAAGGAATATACAACTCTCCAATGGTTTCCCACCAAATTTTGAGTAGGTTGGAGCCATTGAAAGGATTCCCCCAACTGAATTACAAAAAGTTGCATTTTTGCAATTTTGCATAAAAAGTTGTCATACTTCCTAAGGTTGGGATCCACACACATGGACCAACCAAACACACACAAAACATGTCTAAAACCTATCAAGCACAAATCTAAACCATCTACTACCCTCTTTACCACATTATCCCAATTGTCTTGTCAAATTGCCTAATTGGTGACATGGGCTTACATGGTGGGGTTTATTTGAATACCTGAAACACAAGACACTCTAACACATCCTAATGGTCCTAGTCTTCACCCTTAGGGTCATGAATAGCTTGTTGATGAGGTGCTCCTACACCATACTCCTCGGGAGAAGAGATCTCAAGCCCACTTGAGATCAGAGTTTGTAAATCTGCACCATGATTGGATATTTGTTCACTTGTCATTCAAACTGCCTCAAAATATAGTTTATCTTGCCAAGCCATCAAGTACTCAATGTACTCCTTGTTCCTTGTCTTCTTTGTGACTTTAGTGTCAATCACTTTGCTCAACTTAGGTGATTCCTTCCTTGGAATGTCATTGTCTATTGCAACCTGCATTGGTTCCTCTTCTTCATTATCAGTACCTTTGAAAAATCTAAGATCACACACATTAAAGATGGGTGATAATCCAAGATCAGGAGGAAGTTGGATCTGATAGGCATTTTGTCCACACTTCTTCAATATTTGACATGGTCCAATCTTCCTCTGCATGAGTTTGGTGTATTTTCCTTTTGGTAGTCTCTCCTTCTTCAAATGTAGCCATACCAAATCCCCAACATTAAACTATACATCTCTCTTCTTCTTATCAACATGATCTTTATACTTCACTACAGATTGTTGGAGATGAGACTTGACTTGGTCATGCACCTCTTTAATGGCTGATGCAAAAGCTTCACCATCTGCACTAATGGCTTCTTTTTTGGGTAGATCTCTTAACTCCAACACACCCCTTGGGTGTATGCCATACACAATCTAAAAAGGAGATTTACCAATACTCCTATTTATGGTGTCATTCTATGAGAATTTTGCTTGTGACAAAATGTTATCCCACTTCTCTCAATGTTGCCTTGTTAAACACCTTAATAGGTTCCCCAATGACCTATTGACAACTTTAGTTTTCTCATCCATTTGAGGATGGTAGGTTGATGAGAAAGCTAGGTTAGGTCCCAACTTCTTCCAAAGAGTCCTCCAAAAGTGACCTATGAGCTTCACATCTCTGTCTTAAACAATGTTTAGGGACAATCCATGTATCTAGACTATCTCTTTGAAGAATAGGTCTGCAACATATGATGCATCACAAGATGTCTTACATGGAAAGAAATGAGCCATTTTACTAAACCTATCCACTACTACAAAGATATTGTCAAATCCTCTCCTTGTTCTAGGCAAACCTAACACAAAGTCTATATTTATGCTCTCCCATGGCCTAGAAGGAATGGGTAAAGGCTGATATAAACCTGCATTTGTAGACTTCCCCTTGTCTTTCTGACATATGACACATGTTTCCACAAACTTTCTCACATTTTCCTACAATTTAGGCCAAAAATAATGTCTCTTCACAAGGTCTAGGGTCATGTCAAGACCGAAATGACCTGCCATAGCTCCACAATGCTTCTCCCTAATAATATTCAACCTCATGGAACATTTAGGAATACACAATTGCACTTCCTTGAACAACAATCCCTCTTGTATCAAAAACTCAAAAAACTCAATATGATACTGGTCACTCAAAGTTTCACATACCTTGTATATTTCTCCAAAATCTTCATCAGCAACATACATACTCTTCAAGGAATCAATACCAACACTCTCCATCTTGATTTGGTTTACAGTCAAGACTCTTCTACTCAAAGCATCAACAACTTTGTTCTTGAGTCCCTTCTTGTGTTTGAGGGTAAACGTGAAGGCTTGGAGGGTCTCTACCCACTTCATATGCCAGTGATTAAGCTTCTCTTGACTATTTATGAAACTAAGTGTCTGATTATCATTAAACACTATGAACTCCTTAGGCAATAAATAGTGCCTCCATTTCTTCAAGGACTATACTAGGGCATACATATCCAAGTCATAAGATGAGTATATTTTCTTAGCATCATTTAGCTTTTCACTAAAAAGAGCAATAGGCCTTCCTTCCTGACTGAGTACTGCTCCAATTTCCATGTGACTTGCATCACATTCCACTTGAAATATCTTGTTGAAGTCTGGTAAGGCAAGGACTAGTTGTTCTGCATTTTTCTTCTTCAATATCTCAAATGAATCATCTACCTCTTTGGTCCAACTAAACCTACACTTTTGTCCTCCCTTTATGGTATCAAGCTTGGGTGCACAAACATGACTAAATCCTCTTATGAATTTCCTATTAAAAGTGCTAAACCATGGAAGCTCCGGAAATCATTCATAGTTCTAGGTGTAGGCCAAGACAATATAGCACTCACCTTCTCTTGATCCATTTTCAACTCACCTTGTGAGATTACAAAACTCAAGTAGATGATCTCTTCCTGCATGAACAAACACTTCTCCAAACTGATCATTAGTTTCTCTTCATGTAACCTCTTGAGAACCATATCTATGTGGTTGAGGTGCTCTTCCCTTGTGTGACTGAAGATCAAGATATCAACTAAGTATACTATGACAAATTTTCCTATGAATTCCACCAAGACTTCATTCATTAACCTCATAAAGGTACTAGGTGCGTTGGATAACCCAAATGGCATGACTTCCCATTCATATAACCCCTCATTAGTTTTAAAAGTTATTTTCCATTCATCCCCTATCCTTATTCTAATCTAATGGTATCCACTTTTTAGATCCATTTTTGTAAAACATTTAGCACTCCCTAAGAAATCAAGCAAATCCTTTATTCTAGGGATTAGGAACCTATACCTTATAGTTATCTTGTTTATGGCTCTTGAATCTGAACAAAGCCTCCAAGTGCCTTCTTTCTTGGGTGCAAGGACTGTCGGTACTACACATGGGCTTAGAATTTGTCCAATCAATCCTAATTAAAGAAACTCTTCAATCTACCTTGCCATTTTTGCATTCTAGTCTGGGGTGAGCTTGTAGGCTACTTTATTTGATAATGTAGATCCAGGGATTAGATCTATGCAATGAATAATGCCCCTTACCAATGGTAGGTACCTTGGCATTCCATCTAAGATGATGCCTTGATTCTTATCAATAAATTTTCTAACTGTCGGGTCTATGTGCTTTGGTCCACCTTCTTTCTCTTCTGCAAACTGCTCTTTCCTTGTCACCTTGGAACTAGGCATGAGAGCGTAGCAAACTGCACCTTTCTCTGCAACCTCCTTCATGAACTATTTACCTTCTATTATCAGCACTCTTGTATCCTTCCCTTTTAATTCCATCTCTTCCTCTATCAGAGGTAAGAGTTCTATCACCTTCCCATCTTTGGTGATTGAGTAGGTGTTTCTCAACCCATCATGATGAGCTTTCAAGTCATACTATCGTGGTCTCCCAAATAAGAGATGGAATGCATCCATTTTGGCTATCTCAAATAGCAATCTATCCTTGTAAGACCCAATCTAAAACTCCACCCAAGCTTGCTCTTCCACCACTTCTTTTTGACCTTGGGTGAGCCATGAAACCTTATAGGGATATGGGTGAGGCAGCTTCCTAAGTTTAAGCTTTTCTACCATTTCAAGTTATAAAAAAAATTTAGTGGATCTGGAGTCTATCAGAACCTTGCATACCTTTCCTCCTGCCTTGAAATTGGTTTTGAAAAGAGATTTCCTTTGTGTAGGCTCCTTGCCAGGTACTTTCATGGTGATTACTACTCTCCTCATCATCAGGACCTCTCCTCTTTTAGGATATCCATAACTATCAAGAGCATTCACACTTTGACAATCAGATTCCTACACCAAATTGCTTCTCCTTTCTCCCATAGAGCTATAAGCCTTCTCCATACACCTATTGGCCATATTCCCTTCTTGATTATAGTTGTAGCACCTAGGAGGTCCTCTGCCTATGGATCTCCCTCTAGAGGGTGGTCTTCTACCCCTAAAGTCCCCTCTTGGATTGTAGCCTCCTCCATGGTTGTAACTACTCTCTCCTCTATTGCCTTCTTGATTAGAGTCTCCTTAGTAACCAAAACCATTTCCTCTACCTCTCAAAGGGCCTCTTCCTCCTCTTTGTTGTCTCCCTTTACCTCTGCCATTTTGATCATGCCTTCTCTTCAACTTCTCCTCCACTTTGAGTGCCAATTGAAAGAACTTTTGGACTGTCTCCAAGGTGTGGAGATTCAAGTCTTCTTGGATTATAAATCTCAACCCATTGAGATACCTTGCCACCTTCTCATCTTCACTATCTTTCCCCTTAGTCCTCACACACAACTTCATGAACTCCTCGGTATAGAAACTCACGTCCATCTCCTTTTTTTTCAAAATTTGTCTCCTCTTATGAAATTGGATATTGTAATCCATTGGAGGCTTCTTTCACCAAAGAAATCATCTTCTTCCATGTAGCTACTCTTCTCTTTCCCTCTTTCACCCTCTCATCTTAGATGAAAGTCCACCAAGTTAATGCAGCCCTTTTCATTTTGGATTGAGCCATCTTCACCCTCTAGTGGTCTGGCATGTCTTCACTTTCAAAAAAATTATCCAAGGAGTCTATCCACTCCATCATGGTGTCAAGCTCCATCTTGCCTGTGAATACTGGCAAATCCATCTTCACATCCATTATTCTTCTCTCCATGAACTTGAGGACACTCATCAGGGGTCTCTGGTCCGCAGGTACCTCTAGCTCTCCCTGCATAGGGATCTCCTCTTCATCCCCTTCTTCTCCAGAGTCTCTCTCTCCCCTCTCCACTTTGTCCTTCAACTAGTCCATCTCATTTCTTAGGGCTTGATTCTCAACCCTGACTTCTCTTCTCTCTGCCATCTACTTCTTCACTAGTACATTCAATTCTGCATTAGTCATTCTTGAAGGTGCCTCATGGGATCCTTCTTCTTCTGACATCTTGTCTTCTCCTCTTCCAAAGGACACTCCTTTACTCTAATACCACTTGATGCAGAGGCCTACCCAAAATCCTAGTGACAAGCCCAAATGAGGTTAGGCTAGTGACCCTTCAACTACTCACAAGGGTCCTACAAGGAATGACTCTACACCTTGGATGAAACTACTCACACACTCACTAGTCATGGGCCTACTCAAGATGAGTAAAAGGCTTCAACTCTTCAAAAGTACCTTACCGGAAATCCCTACTCCTTGGAATTTTGTATTTGGTCCACACATAACATTAAAGACCTCTTTCAAGCATTGGTTTTGATCTTGAGCATCAAATCCTTATACCTCCTTTGTGAACCTACCCCCTAGGCTTGTAGCCCTATTTGACGATAGAATGGATCTTAACTAAAAAAGGTTCGACACACCCATACAAAAAAATTAGAATTTCAGACACCCTTTTGGAAGTTATACTAATCTCCAAAATGGTTTGATCAAATCTACAAATATAAGGTCTGCTCCCTTTAGAGGCTAAGAGACCTAATTAGGGCAATTAGCCCTATTTTCCAAAGCAACTACCTTTACCAGTAGACCAAATGAAGAATAAAATTAATATTCATGTGGGAGGTAGTGAGAAACTTCTAATTCTAGGGTTACATGCTTGGAATCCATCGCTAAGACAAATTATGATGACTGTCCTAAAACTTGTCCTAGGTAGTCACATAGAGATGCCTACCTAAATCTATTCTTTTCTCCACACAAAAATGTCTCCCTTGCAACACAACATAAAAACACTAAAATAAAAAGGCTTATCCTACATCCCTCCAAAGTAAGAGTCTTCTAATGGACTGGGGTGCAAGATAAATCTATTTTGGTTCAAAACCCTCTCCAAACCCTCACTTTTTGGGTCACAGTCAGTAAAATTGAGGGTTCTCTCTACTCCGGAATGATTAAGACCTCAGACCACCACAAAAATAAATCTAATTCATCCCCCTATCTACTCCATGGATTTTAGGGTTGAAACCAATCTGTACAGTCACGTAAAACACCTGCAAACTCAAAATTTCTGGGAAAACTAAAGTATTTTGAGTATTATTGCTTCATAAACTCCAACTCCAACAACATCCCCCTTGGGAATAAATCCCACAAGGATTATAAAACTCTCCAATGGTTTCCCACTAAATTTGGAGTAGGTTGGATCCATTGAAAGGCTTCCCCCAACCGAATTACAAAAAGTTGCACTTTTGCACTCAAAAGTTGCATTTTTGCAATTTTGCACAAAAAGTTGTCATACTTCCTAAGGTTGGGATCCATACACATGGACCAACCAAAAACACACAAAACATTTCTAAAACCTATCAAACACAAATCTAAACCATCTTCTACCCCTATTTACCATATTGTCCCAAATGGCTTCTCAAATTGCCTAATTGGTGACATGGGCTTACATGGTGGGGTTTATTTGCATACATGAAACACAAGACACTCCAACACATCCTAATGTTCCTAGTATTCACCCTCAAGGTCATGAATATCTTTTTGATGATGTTTTCTTAGCACTAGGAACTCATCACGCAGTTTGCATTACAAAAATTATACTTGCTCATTCCCAAGATAAAAACTGTTATCTCAACGTGCAAAAAACACTTGAAACTCTTCTCATCCAACATGAATACATGTCAAAATTATTACCGCTCATCATCAGATTATAAACCAATATAACAAACTTCATCAGTTAGGGTTTATCATATCAACGGGTAGGGTTTACCGATTCAACTCTCCAATACTTAGCAATACTGGTTCACTCCACAAACTCACCTACCGGTTACATTTCCCTTCACTAGCTCTTCCTATTAGTTACAAAACAATATTATTACCGATAACAATTGACATCAATGATAAAATAACATTTCATTAATGTAATCTTCATGCAAATGCCAACAATTTTGATTAGAGTTATAATTTTGTTGGATGCTATCATCATGTCTATATCTGAATGATTCATCAAATGTGTTAAATGGGTTTTCTGTTTCAGACTTTGTGCTGTGAAGAGAAGTTATTTTATACATTGTTGTGAATTCAGGTTATATATTCTACGAGTTGCTATTAATGGTCTTTTTATATAAAGTGATCATTCTTTAGTAGAAATCTTTGTATGAATGCTAATGAATGATTTGAGATATATGGTGATTGATCTTTATAATTTGTTATGGAGGTCATGAATGTTTAAGTTCTACACTATTCTTATTCCATTTTATGAAAATTTGCCTTTCCTACTTTCTGGTCAAAAGCATACCCTAGAAAAACCTCAAAACTTATATCATAAGAGGGAGTTGTACCTCTAAACTTTAGAGGAAAGTTGCAGAGATTGTTGCAACTTATCCAACTATTGATTGATAGTTTGTTCTCTTGTGTGGGCATAGAGTCATATTGTTATATTCTTGAAGGGAACACAATCTGTTAACCAACAAGATTTTGGAGAACAGAGTGAACTCTTATCTTTGGAATGTTTTCCACCCTCAATTTAATTAGTATATCACAATATGGTAAGCATAGGCAATCACCCTTGTTTTATAAGAAATGCATTTTCATCTTGCATCTTCAATATCAAAATTTGTTGTTTTCAAGTACATTTTGAAAATCTTCATGTCATACTTCATCTACATATTGGGGGCATGACTAAAAAAATACATAAAAAATCAAATAAAGTCTTGAAAAAATCCATAAAAAATCAAATAAAGTCACGAAAAATCCCTTAAAAATCAAATAAAATACTAAAAAATCCACATAAACCAAATAAAGTCTTGAAAAAATCCATAAAAAACAAATAAAGTCTTGAAAAAATCTTTAAAAGCCAAATAAAATCCATAAAAATCAAATAAAGTCCTAAAAAATCCATAAAAATCAAATAAAGTTTGAAAAAACCCTAAATATCAAATAAAGTCCTAAAAAAAATCCATAAAAAATTAAATAAAATCCTGAAAAAATCCCTAAAAATCAAATAAAGTCTTGAAAAAATCCTTAAAAATCAAATAAAGTCCTAAAAATTATAAAAAGTCCTGACAAAAACAAACACAAAAATAAATAATGATCTTGAAAAAAATCTAAAAACATAGCAAAATCCTAAAAAGTATAAAATGTCTTCAAAAATCAATAAAAAAAACTCAAATACGATCCTGAAAAAGCACAAAAACATCAAAAAAGGTCCTGAAAAAAATACCTCGCAAAAATCAAACATCCTAGTAGACATCTAGCAAACACTTCACACAAATTTAGCAAAAGAATAAACTATCTTACCACTATCTGCAATCTAACTAATCAAGTTGTCTTATCAGATCAATGAACCCTATCCACCAATCAATCATCTTGTCTAAAACATGGAAGGGTACACTTGAAACTAGACAGATCGATCTTACACAGAGTATTCAAATCTCTGAGATCAGACATATCAACCATCATATCAAGCAATCAAAATGAAAGCACAGCTCAATATGGCTGTTGGATTTTGTCCTAGTTAGTCTTTATCCTTTTATCAATTGGTGGCAGATCATGTTCCTATGCTACTCAAGGATGTCCACAAGTGACTAGAGGAGTCGGGATGGTCATGATCTCTATCTTTGTTTGTTGTTTGTAGTGTGAATTGATGAAGTTATCAGAAATGGTGCCTTGGGTGTCTGTGTTGGTGCATTTATTTGACAAGTATCCTATGCAAAAATGAAGTCAAGGATAGCTATGTTTGTGACTATCGCACATACCTCAACCCTTGGTGCTACACCCAAAATGGAGGGGTTCACTCCTTGTTTGCTAAGTGTTTGTTTATGTATTAAGATATCATGTATGCCCTGGTTCCTTATACCCTGGTGTACAAAGCTCCATTGATACATAATAAGGCTCAATGATGAATTATGTTCCATGAAATAAAATAAAGGTACAAGAAGTTGTGATTATCATCTCTTATCAAATTAATTTTGTCATTCATCTATCATTTCTTCCTTCTAATTGCATCTAATCTTTCATTCTTCTTTCTATTAATAATTCCTCTCTATTAGTTGAGTCAAGTGATAAAATGACATTCTAACACATTTCAAAACAAAAAGTTGCATTCATTTAGTCGCATTAAAAGCTCATTATCACTAGTTGCATAATCATATTTATTTGCATCTATACATTTCATTTTGATTCATTAACATATAGTTTCATTAAGATTCATTCATCATTATCATTAGTTGCATTTCATATAGTATTATTAATTTAGTTGCATTTTAACCATTTAGTTGCATCATTATTTAGTTAGTTCATTACCATAAACCATATTATCACATAAGAGGATTATCATCATATAAGAGTACATAAGTGTAAAAAATACATGTGCATCAAAAAGCGTATACTGCATCACATAAGTATAAAACACATACATTTAGAAACGTCACCAAAATGCATATCATATATGTCTCAAAACTACTAATGTGTCAGAATACCTCATCAAAATATCTCAGTCACATATCGTAAGGCTCAACCAACACTACCTCTATTAGGAGTTCGACTAGGTCCATGTTCACTTGATCCTTCCCCAAGATGACCTGGTGGTGCATGGGGTTGACCCATCACTCCTCCATTGCTAGTATCATGAGTTGTAGATCTGTTCGATCTGCTCTATGATCTATAATCATCATAGCTAGGTACTCTCTGACCCTCGGGAATGACCAACTCATAATATTTTTAGTAGTACATCACCTCCTGAGTAGCATGGAAGAGTCTATCATCATGAGAGAATGTGGAACTAATTGGAGCAACATGTTTATTGAAATAATCTCGAGCTAACAGTTCTTGTGGAACAACACATATCGCTCAGTGCGAAGTTGATATTTCTCTACATGTCTCTCTTTGCGACCACATATGCATACTCATGAAAAAAGGTAGCACGATCATCTCTCTGTCATTGCTGCTCTATAGCCAAATCATCCTCTAAACTCTAGATGTGAGCTCTCATAAGCTATGGTTCATCATCATCTAGATCGTGTCCACCTACCTGTATAGTGGGAACAACCTCTAGCTCTAGCATATTTGTGTCACTAGAGCTCTCACCATCCTCACTACTTGAAGGTCTAGAAGATGAGGAATCTCCACTCCCACTAACTGACTTGGTGTCTCCACTAATGCCCACCTTAGTATCCCCACCCTCCTTCTCATCTACCACTTCCTCATCTCCCTCCTCTTGATCACTCTCCTCCCCAATTCGATCTCCTCTCCCACCTCTTCGCTACCTAGTCATATGAGGCATTATTGAAATTGTTAGATCAATCAAAGGAATAGGATGATGTCTCACCCACCATGCATCATATTGGTGTCATCCCAATATTTGCAACCCCCACACCCCAACCCCACTAAACTACCCGTAAGATGTCAAAATCCACAAACACATCATGAGGTTGAATATAGCCCCCCCAATCAGAAACCTCTTGAGAGATCCTAGCAAAAATAAGCTATCACATCAGGTACTCCATGCACCTCTCCAAACTATCTTAGTACATGCCTAGGGAGATGAACCTCAATAATGCATTGAGTCTTGATTGTCCTATTCATCAAGTAGCAATATTGTCTGCAAAAAGGTAAATGATGAACGTCATCGACCCAACTGGGAAAATCCAAGTAAGGTCTCCATATGAAATGTAACAAAATGTCAATCCGATGTCTCCAATATAGGGTGTTCCATGTACCCCTATGGTGAATAGTTGTAGTGTACCTAAAAGAATATTGCTCCTTGGCCTATAACTATACATGTACCATTGGCTTAAATATAACTATATGCTCCCAGGCCCAAACCTGAAGTAGCGTAACACCACAACTGATCAATTAATATCGCAAATACACAACATTGTGCATCTAATAGTACAACATAGCAAGAAGGCAAGGACCCCATGCATACACACATTTTGTTAGGTCCCAGAGACAACTGAGAGGGGGTGGGGGGCGAATCAGTTGTCTAATAAGTTCAAACCAAAAACAACTTAACCAAACTTAATGCTTAATACTGGTAAACCAAACTTTTATGTCAGTAATTAGTTAATTTCAGTACCGGTAAAGATTAATGCATGAAACAGAAAGATAATAACATCCACAACACACAACACCAATATTTGTACGTGGAAACCCTATAAGGGGAAAAACCACGGTGGGAAACCTTACCCATAATCAGATGATACTACTGCAGATAGTATGTGCATAAAATAGGGGTCTATACATGCAGAAAGGCCAAGCGCCTAGAGCTCACTACTCAAACACAAATAGGAGTCACACTGACTACAATTGGATGGTTAAATCCAATAATGATGTACTACTCAAAATAGCATCTTCATATGCTGGATTCAGTACCAATTCAGTTCTTATATATCTTCATAGAAACCTTCCTTCAACCTTGATGTCTGCATGTATAGCTCTACTGATATTCACATATACCGAATTACAATCCTTTTTCCATCGCATATCGATCTTACAAATAAGATCTTACATTTATACCAAAGCCTAAGACCAATTGAGTAGGTTGGCTCTACAAAAGATATTGCAATAAAAAAAATTTACAAGTAAAACAATAACCGAAGCAATATCTGATTCAACATGTCAGCTTAAAGCATTTACAACATTATTAAATCATCTCCATAGCATCCCATGCTGATCTGAAATAGATAAGCCTGTCAATGCTTATCGTGGACCTATTTTGCCGGTAACAACAAATATGCAATCACGAATATACCAATGAACAAATCTCCAAGACAAAGTGTCCAAATGATGTCTTCGGCATAACCAAGTATTTTCCATGTCATTCCAAGTGTCGGTGAACAATATATCTTGCCGGTGAACCAGATACTAGTGACTGTGCATAAGTCACTTGCTTGCCGATGAACATTGCCAATTCTCCAAGTGCCAGAGTTGATAAGTGTTAATAGGTGTTGACATCAATGACAAAACCATATCAACATATCCAAAATACCAACAATCTCCCCCTTTGGCATTTATGGCAACACAAGATGGAAAAACCATCAAAGTGCCAAAATAGAAATGCCAAATACCAAAAACCAACAATCTCCCAAAAGAGGTCATAACCAGAAATAAAAAATTCAGATACAGAGAGTAATCAATCTCTCCCAAAATAACAATCTCTCCCCCTAGGAGTAACATGTATTTTTCCATATCAATCTCTCCCCCTTTGACATCAAATGCCAAAGCAATACAAAAACCAGGTTCAAATACAAAATACCAACTTATTAAGTACACCAACTACTCCCCCTGAGAAGTAGCTCTCCTCATCAAAACCAAAGTAAATGATTTCTTTGTTAGTTCTGTCGGTTGATGACAAACATCAATTGTCTAAGTCTCTACTGGTGGGGGTATGACCCCAAGCTGATCTCTGAGATATGCAAAAGTTTCCTTAGGCAAAGGCTTAGTGAAAATATCTGCAATCTGCTCTTTAGTATTCACATAAACTAGTTTTACTTCTTTTGCTTCAACATTCTCTTTCAAAAAATTTAGTTTGATAGAAACATGTTTAGTTTTAGAGTGTAGTACCAGATTCTTAGATATATCAATTGCTCTTGTATTATCACAATAGATAGTTATAGGTTCCTTACATTTTACCTTTATGTCTTTCAACATTTGCTTAAGCCATAATACCTGTGTACAATTAGTTGTTGCTGCAACATATTCTGATTCTATTGTTGATAAAGATGTGCAACTTTGTTTCTTACTCAACCAAGAAAATAATCTTCTTCCAAGAAAAAATGCTCCGTCGGTGGTGCTTTTTCTGTCATCTACATCTCTAGCCCAATTTGCATCTATGTATGCACATAATTCAAAGTTTTCATCTCTAGGATACCATAGGCCAAGATTTGTAGTGCCTTGTAAGTACTGAAAAATCCTTTTTACTAATGATTCATGATTTTCTTTAGGATTACTCTGAAATCTTGCAACAATATATACTGCATTCATAATATCAGGTCTTGTTTATGTTAAATACAATAAACCTCCTATCATATATTTGTACCTAGTTGGCTTAATAGGTGTAGATTCATCCCTTAGTGATAATTTGTGATTTGTAGTCATAGGTGTGCTTACCGGTTTAGATTTTTCCATGTCGAATTTCTTTATTAACTCCTTCAAGTACTTAGATTGACTCAAGAATATACCTTTATCAGTCTATGAAATCTGCAATCCTAAAAAGAATTTTATCTCTCCAATCATAGACATTTCAAATTCTTGCTGCATTTCAATAGAAAAGGCTTTTCATAATCCATCTTCTCCTCGAAAGATTATATCATCAACAAAAACTTCTATAACCAAGATGTCATCATTAGTCACTTTATAGTATAAATTGTTGTCAGCATTACCTTTAGAAAAACCAATCTTCAAAAGATATTTATCCAATCTAGCATACCAAGCTCTTTGAGCTTGCTTCAACCCATACAAAGCTTTCCTTAACCTGCAAACCATATCTTTGTTATCTGTCAAATAAAATCCATCAGATTGCTCAATGTAAACTTCTTCTTCAAGATCTCCATTCATAAATGCACATTTAATATCCATTTGATATACTTTGTAGTTCTTGTATTCTGCAAAAGCTAAGAATAATCTGACTGCCTCAATTCTAGCTACTGGTGCAAAGGTTTCATTGTAATCAATTCCTTCTTTCTGTGAATATCCCTTACACACTAGTCTTTCTTTATTTTTGATTACCTTACTATCTTCATTAAGTTTGTTTATGAATACCCATTTTGTTCCAATTACATTTTTGCCTTTAGGTCGGGGAACTAATGTCCATGTGTTATTCTTTTCAATTTGTTCTAATTCTTCTTCCATATCTTTAATCCAGTGTTTATCTTCACATGCCTCATTAATTGATGTTGGTTCAATTTGAGAAATAAGACATACCTCTTCATTTTCGAGTCTTCCTCTTGTCATAACTCCTTGATATTTGTTCCCGATTATCTGATTTTTATAGTGGTTCAATCTTACATACTAGGGTGTCTTTGTTTGTTGTTGTTCTTCAGTTACAGCGGAATTTTCAGATGATACCAGTGTAACTGGATCTTCATTTTGTACCGATGTGTTCAATGTAGGTTCATTTGTCAGTATCTTTGTTGCTGGTTTAGAGTCTATATACCTTGAAGTTCCTCTAAACTTTTCATCAATTTTCACATTTGTACTCTCAACAATTTTCTGCAATCTTTTGTTAAAACATCTATATGCCTTGCTCTTAGATGAATAACCAAGAAATATTCCTTCATCACTTCTAGGATAAAATTTGCCAATATACTCATCTCTTCTAATATAGCATTTACTTCCAAATATTCTAAAATATTTAAGAGTAGGAGTAATACCAAACCATAGTTCATGAGGGGTCTTACCAGTTTCACTTTTGATGTGAACTTTGTTGAATGTGTAGACTATTGTGCTTATTGCCTCTCTCCAATATACATGTGGTATATTTTCTTCTAATAACATACTTCTAGATGCATCCAAGATAGTTCTATTTTTCCTTTCTACAACTCCATTCTGCTGGGGTGTCCGGGGTGCTGAATAACTATCTTCTGATTTCATTTACTTCACAGAATGTATTAAATTCCTTAGATGTGAATTCACCTCCTTGATCTGATCTCAGACATTTGATTTTCTTACCAGTTTCATTCTCTACCATTGCCTTGAATAGTTTGAATTTCCCATGTGCTTCTGATTTTTCTCTGAGAAAAGTAACCCAGCACATTCTAGAATAGCCATCAATGATTAGCATGAAATATCTATCACCTTGTAAGATTTTAGTTCTAGCTGGACCACATAAATCAATATGAATTAAGTCAAGAGCATTATTGGATTTTTCTGGAATACTTTAAAAAGATGCTCTAACTTGTTTTCCAAATTGACATTCCTTACATACTGGATTGTGAGGTTTAACAATCTTTGATAAATCTCTAACTGCTTTAGTTGTACTAATTTTCATGATGCAATCAAAGTTTACATGAAAGAGTCTCTTATGCCACAATGAACTTTCATCAATATGTGCAATCAAGCATGTCTTTTCATTGTTATTCACACTAGTACATTTGGGTCAAAATTTTGATGGCAAATTGTCAGAATTTCGATGAAATTTTGTCGCACTACCGACAAAAAAAGCCGTCGAAAGCTTTTTGTCGAAAGTTCCGACTATCTTTGTGGTCATCGCAATTTTGACATCACCTCCAACCTTTCCGACGGCCGCCATGGATGCTCATACCCAGAAAGAATACCGTTGCGATCTCGGCCTATCATCAGAATTTCGACTCCAAAGAGTAAAATTCTGATAGAGGAGTGTCGTCGGATGCACAACATCCTCGTCGGAATTCTCCTGGAGGCCGTCATCAGAATTTTACCCTTTGGAGTCAGAATTCTGACGATAAGCCGAGTTCTCGGAAAAAAAAAAATTTATAGAAAAAGATTGACATTGGTATCTCTCTTCTATCTCTCTTCTCTATCCCTCTCTACTATCTCTCTTCTCTCTCCCTCTCTAGGTCTCTTTCTCCATCCCTCTCTTCTTCTCTCCCTCTCTACTTCTCTTTCTCTACCCTCTCCAGGTCATTATCTCTTCCTCTCACCCTCTCTCTCTCTCACACCTCTATAGGTCTCACCTTCCATTCCTCCATCATTACCCATGTTGTCAAGTTGCAAGATATTTCCCAAAGTACTTGGTTGCTAGGGTTGATTTGCTTAAGTGTTGGAGTCAAAGTTAGATGAGACCTACATGATTAAGCTGTATTAAGTGATCAGGTCACCAAGATCTCAATTGTAAACATGACTAGGTTCTAGGGTTTTAGGGTAGCATAGGTCAAGATTGAGGTATGGTGGTCAAGAATTACCTTCCAATGACAAAAGACATCCAAATGATGAAGAATGAAGCCAATGAACTCATAGAAGTTTGGAGGAGATAATTTGACTAATTAAAATTTTGTTTAAGTCATGGTCATGACACTAGCTTTCTCATCAAGAGCAATTTGTGTGAATGAACCCTAGAAATGTGCCCATGCTAGAGAAGCAAGAATTCCAATAAAACCTAAGGCAATGCTAGTAAAGGGTCAAAATTAAAGAATTAGGGTACAAAAAACAAAATTTGGCTAAGTCGAGATGTTGCTCAAGGATGACCTAAATCATGGAGTGTAAATCAATCATGAAACATGAGAATGGATAGGTCTTGACCCAAGCAACGTAAGTCCCCCTTGTGATTCCAGAAGATATCACATCACAATCATTGATTCTATCTGCAATATAAAGTCAAGACCTGACTATTGGAATCTTGGAGTCATCCCATTTGATCACATAGTTTAGCACTTGGGAGGATTTTGTTCAAGAGAGGATAGAATACTTAGTATTTTATTTTGTGTTGCATAGTGCATAAAAAACACATCAACAAAAACCATTGAAAGGTTTGGTTAAAGCCTTCGAATCACAATCTCTATGAGAAGCTATCAAGAGTGCCCAGAATTTGGAAACTTTAGTATCCAAGAACATAATTCATAAGGCACCACTTTTAGAGAAACCAAAGAAGCCTATCAATGTAATATTTTATTTACCTTGGATATGTTTTATCCTAAGTGTGATATTCCACTATTAAAAAGCTTAATTAGGTAATATTTTTACTTAGGTAGAATAAGATAATGAGTTGCACATTCTCCTTCTTTGATTGAGATTCTACTTTTTCCTTGTCACAAATTTGGAAACTTGGATAAGCAATTTCTTTTTTTAGTTTTCTACCTCTTCATGATCCTTATGGGTTTGGAATCTTGGAAGCTATATATTGTAGGTTTTTCCTCGATTAACATATCAAATGAAACTATTGTGAGCTTTCATTTCTTAACATACCAAGGGCTTAAGTTTGGGGACGACAGGGGGATGACGAAGGGGGCGGGGTGGGATGCAAATATATATACAACTTCAAAAATTAATTATAAAAGGATGTGTATAGAATAAGTATAACAACTGTAAATAAAACTTTGCCACACTATGTAAATTTTACAATAAACATTAAAAATATGTCAATGATTGCATTGAAATTTGAACATTAACAATGGTGGTAGAGTTTTGAAACTTTGGGAACAAACTAAGACTAAGTATAAGAATTGCAGATGAAACTTTGGCATACTAAGTGTTTAAACTAGTCAACATAAAAAAAATGGAAATGATTGCATTAAGAATAAGAATGGTGGTTAGAAGTTTGGGGTCAATGGGTAGTGCCCCTTGTGGGGGGTGTGGGACAGAGCCCCCATCAAGGTTAGGGGGCATTGCCAAACCTTTAATACGGATGACATTTTCACAATAATTTCACCATTTTTGTTTAGAATTGGAGTTTCTAATTGGGGGCCATGGGAGACTCATAGGCATCCTCAATATGGTCAAGAGACTCCTTGGAGTCCCTAGGACGTCCCTAACTAGTGCGGCAAGGGGATGTTTCCCCTAAGTATTGCATCCTGAAAAAATAGGGATTTTGGAGGGGGGGAAGGGGTCCCCGTGTTTAAATGGTTTCAAAAGATTTAAGTTTTTTTTTTATCTTGTCATAACAAAATATACTCCTCTTGCATCCTTGGATGATTTGAAAATTGAAAATAATTTGACAAGAAAAAACTAACTTCTAAAGTTTAGACTTAGTTTTCTTTTTTTATCCAAGTCACTACAACATTTCAATGATCAAAGTAGCTTTTTTTTGGTGGTTTCAAAGCATCCAAAAGGCTTGAGAAATTCAATATTATCTTTCATTCCACCAAAATTGGAGATCAAGAAGCATGCTCACAAACAAGGATTTGTTTGTAACTTAAGGCAATCGACTAGTTTTTGGGGCATTTTCAGGTCTATAGAACCTACCATTGTGTCAAAAAGGCCCATAAGACCCCATTTTCATCTAAAACTTGTCTCTTTTGGTCATAGAAGCATTTAAGGAAAAAAAAAATCACACAACCAATGATATGCCTATACCATACATATTTGAGTTAAAATAAAAATAAAAAATTGACAAGGTTTGGAGACCATTGAACAATTTGGGAGATTGCTAATACATACACTCAATTTATAAAGTCTCAATTTGATGTACTTAATATTCGAGAGGCCTATAAAAAAGCATTTTGTAATTGTGAACTAAGATAAATTTCCATTTTCTGGCAGTTTTCATCATGGATTATGATATTAAATTCCGACATTCTATTGTCAAGATAAATCACATCACCTCAGTAATTGAACTATAACAATAAGATTGCATACAAAGTGCAGGTTTGCTATGAAACATGTTAAAAGGGTTAAACTGTTTCAATTAATACAAACACTAGAACTATTAAACAACAATAGCTTGTTGGTAATCAAGATTTTGGACTATACCCACATTTTACACCTTTTCATACAGTTACAAAGAACATAGAAAACATGTACATGGAACTACAGATTCCAACATATGTAAAAATACAACAATCTAAATAAGAATGGGAAGCATGTGGAGAATGGTTAAGACATGCATAAATAAAAGGAAAACAAAAATCTCTTAATGTGTATCACAAACAAATCAAGGAAAAAAGCTTTTAGGCAGGGGACCGATATGATCATAAAAATTTCAAAACTTCCAAAGTATAGAGCATTTGAGATTTTATAGAGAATGCACTAATTCAGCTTTATTCATGATGAGGCATATTCACAACTTTTGTAGTCGCACCATGGTGTTGTTCGTGTTGGCTCTGTTGGACCCTGCAATTAAGATTCAATATACGTACATTATTCAATAAGATTAACTGTGCAACATAATGAAATATTGAAAAGTGTGTTATCTTATTGAGCTTCGCTTTGTTTCAAGAATAGTTTAATATTCTCTACTTAACAGGGCCAACCACATGAAGGTGGAAGCTCATTTGGCCCCTCCCCCCCCCCACCGCAAACATCACTCTAAATTCCCCATTAACATCTAACATTCATTCATTCTTTCATCCATTATTAAAATATAACATTCATTCATTATCACATAACGTTCATTAACACATAAAATTCATTAACTTTCATTAAAATGCAACATTCATCAATAATCATCAACACATATCATTCATGAACATTCATTAGCACATAATTACATTCATTAACACATAAAAATCAGTCATTATCAAATAAGGTAGATTACAATCATTTCTTTCTTTGTTTTTTCTTTGAAGCTATGAAAAGACTAAGTGGAACATTGGTTTCTTCATCATTTCCCCCATCTTCAGATGTTCTGCCCTCTTCTCGTGCTCTTGATGTATGCCTAGTCCTATACAAAGGACGAGGATGCTGAACCAAAGGGGGGTCCTCTGCAATAACAAAGAATTGGGTTAAATTCAAAACATTTTTTTATTATTGTTACAAGTATTTCATTAATTTAAAGAACACAACTGTTACACTCTTTACTTGATGGGGCCACATCATCTTCCACATCATTTTATCTAGCCTCAACCTCGACATGCTGAACACCCTCTAGATCCTCTGGAGTTGAAATACGAAACGTTACATTAATCAATACACCAATTGAAATTAAATTTGTTTAAAGGAATAACAGTGGTCCTCTTTACCTGATTAGGGAACATCATGTTCCTGATGTTGTCTACCCGGATCATGCTCCACTTGGTCACCACCGATTACATGCTCTACAATATTAACAATAAAGGTTACATTAATTACTACACTAATTTTCAATTTAAGATGTTTAATTGTATTAATAATTACATAAAAAATTTGAATAGCAAATGAATACCTCCACTACTAGGATGCACATCCGGACCTTCATGTATAGGTTCTATTCCACGATTATCATGCAGCATTCCAATGTCATGCGCAATGTTATCATTGCTTTCTTATTTAAAAAAAATATAGTCACTTTATGTTGAAACTTAACATAAAATAGATTATTGGTTAAGTATTCAATTTGAAATAATTTTCATTTAGCTTATTTACCATTGTGACAGATGCATCAAAATCTCGTGTTTGCCCACTCAATTCTCATACTCATTCAGCCACGGCTATATAGCCTTGCTGGTAGCCAATTCTCTTGTCATCTTCCATGGGCACTCTATTGAATTCAGAGCCCTGCATTTTTGCTTAGCATTGTGAATTTTGCTTGCATTGTTTGATCAAAAAAAAATTGTGTACAATTTATAAATATTTTGATGTGATACTTAATTTACTGATTCTTACAATTTGTGCGGCAAGTTTCATATAACCACCAGAGCTGAGTTTGTGTTGCCCATGCTTTTCTTCTCTTGCCTTGGTTTCCTTTGACATGTCACTCAATCTATGAAAAGTTTGAAATATGTTAGATTATATAAATATAATGAATAATTAGTACATATTCACATTCTTCATAGTATCACATACCTTCTTCTGGCGTCTGGTGGTGTATTTCCTTTTTTCCTTTCAATTCTTTCCTTTGCATCCAAAATCAGGTCCTTCCACTCCCTCTCTGGAATCATGGGGGGATGCTCATACTTTACGTTCTTCTCTAAATGTGTCCTGTATTGGTCCCTCACATAATTTAGATATGTGCCAACTTTTTCTAGGAGCTTAGTCTTATCGAATGTGTCATTTCCAAACAACCCTACCATACGGTTTGTGAGTTAATCTTTTAACTTTTTTTCTTGGTCATTCCACCTTTAAAGCAAAAACAAACCTGTTAGATTTAGAAAGAAACTGAAGCTACCTTTGATATAGTTCAAGAAATGGATAAAAGGAAAACTATTCTAGCAATGATATGAAATCAAAATAGTGGATAAGGGTTAGTTCACGTATGATGTTCCACCTTTTATGTATGGTGGGCCCAAATATCTACAATGTAATGTCATTAAGATTTTTATAAAAAATATCATTTCCTGCAAAAAAAACATGGGATCATTACTCCAAAATGAGTGATCAGTAAGTAAATTACAATTAGACTATATATAATAATAATTTTAAAGTACCTAGAACCTTCTGTATCTTCAAGGGAATCAATTCTTTGTCGCTCACCACCAATGTGGCCTGCAACGTTCCTGTACTAGCAATACGGGAAGATCCAGGAAATGATGGTATGTTATCACCAGTACTTGCCTCTGGCACATCCTCATGTGCATCTCCTGCCACAATAAATGAATCCACTATGAAATGCCTCAAAGAAAGAACACTTCAAGGGTAATAAACACATAATGAAAGAGAGAGAAAAAGAGGGATCTACCACTAGTGGGCGGGTCAACACGAGTCGGTGCAACAGACGATGTCTACATGCTACGTGTTGCCTACATTGCAGTTGGCAATACAGTTGGGGTCGACCTCGGACCCATGTCAGCACCTGAAAAGTAATACATTAAATATTTAAAAAATTAAAAAAGCAAGTTCACAAGTCCAAAGGAGTGGTTTTAATATATAGAACATGGTCATCACCTAAACTACTCGCAATACCCTAATCATCGCCACCAGGATGATGAGGCCCTATAAATTTCTGTAAAAACAACACATACATATTTTAGTTAATGATATAAAAGAGAAAAAAATATAAACCATTATTGAACTTTTGTTATGATTAAAGCTTTCATTACTTTTTTACTTGCAAGTTTTCCATTGTCAGCAACAATAGTTGCACCCTCTCTATTATCTCATCAGTCTAAGGGCTTATGGTTGCCAAATCAACAATCTCTTGTCTAATTTTTCTAATATTCTTTTGTACAAATTGTATAGGGTTTGCGCTAAGTGCGATGTCATCAGCACATAACACTGTTGAGTGCCCCACATCCCTATGGAGGTGCTGAGGTACTGCAGTTTCCTTTCCCTTATCCCAAACATCCATCTGTGACAAGAATATAATTAACACTATCAAAATTACTTCAAAACACTCAAGAAAAGATCATAATATAATAGTTTACTTCTATCTAATTTGTACAATTACAATGAGGCTTACCTGCTCCGTAGAAGTGTCAGGACCTACACCCCTATCTATGCTATGTGGTGGATCCATGTGGCCCTATGACAAAGAAAAAATATAAAAACGTTAGTGAAATGAAACCAATAGACTTAGCAAAAAAACTTAATAATACAATGGTTTATTGGATTCATTAATTGGAAGTTGGCTTAAATGGTATATATATAGTATGTACCACCCCCATGGTAGTAACTTTATTTGTATCTATACGATTCAAATTGTAATTGATTAGCAGCTCTTCCCCTACACTTATTGATTTTATCACACATACAAACACACAATTTCCCTCACGTGCCTCAAATATGCAATTGGGTTGCTTATTAGTTGACCCAGGTCATGTACTATTTATAAAACCTGCAATATTCCCTATTGCTTTTGGCCTTCCATCAATGTATACAACCACTCATTTACTTTGATCATTATCTTTTTTTTGTATATAATTGGCTGACAGTGCATACCTACGCATACTTTTTTTATATCGAACAATCTGCATCCAATCATTATAATTGTAACAAGGTCCAACAAACTCCATCAATTCAGCAACTTTGTTGTAACAGACCTTTATGTTGTCCATGGAAAATATGCCCAAACCATGTAACGACGAAGGTGCTATGTGATATATCCTCTCATTAACACAAAAATCAGTGTTTATTGGAGGAAGTTCCTTGGGTACACATTGTTTCAGTAGATGTTTGTACCTCAAGGGCACCTCAATGTCGCCTTTGGTCTCATCATCATAAGAACATGACCCCCCTTGAGCAAGAAAAAATTCCATGCATTTATTGAATTTTCTTCTAATCTTTTGACCTTTAGTTGATCTCCCTATTTGAGATCTACTACATGTCTCACTTTCCTCTTCTATTCCTGCATTTCCCTCACTTGAGGAAGACACATCTGACAAATACCTATTTGGTGATACATGTGCACCATCAAATGAGAGAGTTAGTTGGTAATGAGAGAGATATTTTGCAAATGAGGGTAATATTGATGAAGAAGTCGGCCATAAAGTTGATGTTGAGATTAAAATTTGAGTAAGTCCAACTGGGGCCTCAAGTGTTGATAACTGTATTAGATTTGCTACTAATGTTGAGGTTTGAAAAACTGAGGAAGTTTGTTTTTCTTGTAATTTTTTAAAAATATATTATTTCTATAAGGTGTATTGACTTATACCTGTCGATCCATGAGACTGTGCAGGATCCTCATCAAAGGGGATCAGGTTCCTGCACCAACAATTGAGCATCATAAGCATTACATTTGTAATTTGATAAACAATAAATACTGCAGTATCATAAGCATCATAAGCATCACATATGTATCATCATATATGTAATTGAGCATCATAAGAATCACATATGTATCATCATAAACATGTAATCCATCACATAGCTAATAAGTAGTCCACATTCCATAAATAAACACAAAGTTCAAAAAATGTCACATGTATCATCATAAGTATGTAATCCATCACATATGTATTTTAAATCACCATCTATCATATAGCTAGAGGTGCATCATGAATTAATTAAGTAATGGCATTAGAATTCAAAACATATGAATTATTTATGTAACCATATAAGTCAAATCAATTTCTATCAAGATATTAATATTAAATAGATAATATAATAAACGCATCTCATACATTTCATTCATGTCATTGATCTTCTTCTTCATCTAACTCATCATCATCATCATCATCATCATCATCATCATCATCATCATAATCATCATCATCATCATCATCATCATCATCATCATCATCATCATCATTTTCATCATCATCGTCATCGTCATCATGGTCATCGTCATTGTGTTCATCATCGTCATCACCATCACCATCACCATCACCATCACCATCACCATCACCATCATCATCAACAGTAGTAGCATCATCATCATCAACTTCTTCTTTGTGTACATTTCCATCAGGAACATCATCGAGTAACTGTTGATCATGATCATCATCTATATCATCTTCTACTTCTTTGGTATCTTCTTCTTCCATCACATTATACATTATCGGCCTTCCTCTTGGACCATGTCTAACAACAAATGACCAACCCGGTTTATGTGGAACCTCCGAGTAAAATACTTGCTCACATTGACTTGGAAGAACATAGGGCTCATCCCCAACTCGTTCAAATGACCTTGTATTAACCATTGTAAATCCATTATCATGTTTGATAACAGTTCTATCAGGATCATTTTTATTCAGTCGTAGCCTATACCATTTGATGACGAACAGAACTAATTTGAAGGAATTAAAGTCACACTCAAGTATATCATCCAAAATGCCATAGTATTGATTTTGAGACTCTTGAGGATGTATGTTGTTTCTAGATGAAATGTTGGTCACCTCAAAGACTGCAATTGTCCCAGAATCACAAGTTTTCTTCGTGTCATCCAACTATTTGATGCGAAATTTATGACCATTGTAGCACATAGCCTTGTGGTGTTTGACCTGCAATATGTCTAACATATTAAAATTATTGCATCATGAGTTGATAAACATACGAGTGATTAATAAAATTATACGTACCTGTTGATCTCTTAAACCATATGCTAAATCAATTTCCCTTTGTGTAACATTGGAATCTCCATTACGATGAGCTTCTTTAACCAATGAAGCAACACCATCCCATGTTAATGTGCGACCAGAATGTTGACATCGTTCAATCCACACCGTCATCCAATCAATATTGTTTGCAATATACAAATGTAGTGCATCCCACTCCCGACCAACTATACAAATAATTAATAGACCACTTACAACTAATTTATTTAGAAGATGAAGAATTAATTTACTACAATAACATCTTATAATTACCTCTCACTTTCTTCAATCTACCTTTCCCCATCAAGTTCTCCCCTTCGAATTTATTAATGGGGTTGGGATCCCAAATGTGATCTACGTGGATTTTTGCTGCAAACTTAGGAAGATATTCAGTAATGTACACCGTAGTTTGGTATACCATATATCCCTCCACCATAGAACCCTTAGGATGTGCTCTTTGTCGAACCAAAGCCTTCAAAAATTTCAAGTGCCTCTCAACCATCCACATTGACCTAGTGTGTAAAGGTCCACACAATTTGATCTCCTCAACTTGGTGTATGAGGTAGTGTTCTTGTGCATTGAAAAAAGTTGAAGGTAGACACTTTTGCATTTCACACATTAGATGAGGGATTTTTCTCTTCCAATATTTTATATCTTCATTGTGGATTTCTTTAGATGACAACCACCTAAAAGAGATTGAAGATGCAAAAATATATAAATGAGACTTTACAAAATAATATACAATATATTGCATAACAAGTAAAACAAATGGCAAATATAATATCTATACAACAAATTGAACAAACATCACTACTTACCTCATGTATTTTCCAAGATCATATATGACTTGCTTGATATTATTGTCGAAGTGGTCTGGGAGAGATAAAGGTAGAACGTACTACAACAATTATAAAATGATCTTTTCATTGTTTTCTAACATAATACAATGAAAAGTACATGCGCAGTATACAAATATATAGTAAATACACAAGAACGTGAATTACCTTAATGAAGGTATGCCAATCATGCATTTTCATCCCTAGCCCAAATTCACTCTTCTTTAATATGAGATTGTTTATGTTCATAGAAAATCTTGTGGGAAATCGAATTTTTCGTATGACTTCTTTTATAGAATTGTTTTTCTACTCCGTTAATAACCAAGGAAGGGAACTTATATTAATCTGATCTCCATTGCTATTTGATTGAATGACATTTTTCATTGCATGATTGGATTCCACAATGTCACTACAAATTTTGACAATTTTTTCTTTGTCACGCCTTCCATCCAATATTTTCCATAATGTCTCTATTATATTCTTTCCAATATGCATTGTATCAAACAAATGCACAATTTGTAGCTACTCATAGTAAGGCAACCTACTGAATTGTCTGGGATAAATTTTTAGTCCCTTTGGAAGGTGGCCATCCATGCCTTGATGACCTTCAGTATCATCAATTACATCATCAGTAAACAAAACACAATAAAAAAATTCAAATTCCAAACATAAACCATTAGATGGAATGACATTACCTTGACGATTGATTCTATTACATTCCAACTTCCATAAGTGAGGAGTCATTCTTCGTGGCTTTGATGTAGTCTCTTCTTTCCCATTGAAAAGATGTTTTTCAGTATTCCGGTACTTATGATTTTTGTGAAGGAAGTGCCTATACTCATCAAACACCTACTTTCCTAAACTTTTTGAATGACAGGATTTCATCTTTGGACCACAAACTGGACATGCAAATTTTCCCTTTGTTTGAAGACCTACAAGATAATGTATAATTCTATTAAATTTGTTAATTTTTATAATTATAATTATCATGTGCAACTTGAACACTATAACGTACCACAAAAATGTGTTAGCCCTGGGGCATCATGTATTGTCCATACAAGCATTGCATGGAATTGAAATTGTCTTTGTCCTATTGGTCTAGAGATGTCATACATGGTCACACCATTCTATAACTCCAGCAACTCAAAGAGGCTCAATATATACATTCATATCTTTAACTTGGTACTTGCCTAGTGGAATGAACAAAAACATTACATAATTATTATGACCATTTTACTGCAATATTTATAATTAAATGTAGATGACTATTAAATGATAAAATACTTGGAACAATCATTGCCAACATTATGTGCTCCCTCTTTATTGACATCCATGGAGGAATATTATTGTTGATAACAAAAATAGGCCACACCAAGTAAACAGATCTCAACTCTCCAAATGGATTGACACTGTCCGCTGCCAATGAAAGCCTGAGATTACGAGGTTCTTCTTTCAAGTGTGGCCACTTTTCCTCTATGTCCATAAATGTTGAACCATCCATAGGCATTCAAATAATGTCATCTCGACTTCTATTGCATGCATGGTAATCCATAAATTGTGCCAAGCTAGTGCACCTAAATAATCGTTGCATATGTGGAATAATGAGAATATAATGAAGAACCTTGCGAGGCACCTTTTTTGTTATTTGATCTATTTGATATCTACTGATATGACATTCAGGGCATTCTATTCCAAATTCATGTTGTTTATGATATATAATATGATCATTGGGGCAAGCATCTATTGTTTGATAATTCATTCCAATATCTTTCATAATGGCAGATAATTCTCGGTATGAGTGAGGTAGAATATTTGATGGTGGTAAGAAAAACTCACCTATCAATCTACAGCAAAAAAAAAAATTTGAGGTGTTAATATAAAGAATATTAATGGTACATGATTCACCATTTATTAACTATAATGACATGTATGACACACCTTAACATACATGAGATTGTTATGTTAGATAAACCATTCATAACCTTCAAGTTCACCAACAACAATATGCCTTCTCAAGAAGAGGTAAATCATGAACATCAAGAAGAGGTAAATCATGAACATCAAGGTCATCCTGATCATCATGATCAGCTGTGCCAGTACTAAATGTGTCATGGATCAATGTATTTGTACCATCATCTTCAATTGTGTTTTCTGGTGCATGATCATCATCTTCCATGGGATCATTATCTTCAACTTCAATATTCACACCTCCATGTTCCTCCACTTTGAAAACCATATTCTTAGGGTTTTGTTGATCCATACCATGTGCTCTAGGGTGCTCCACCTATATAAAATTGATATACATAAATAAACCATGATCATGATCTCATTATCAAGTGATTTCTTATGTATATAAATTGTTAAAATGATATAATGAACAACTTACCAGTGGATGATAATCATGTCCCCCTTCAATGTGACCATGCTGCCTACAATGTTTCTTAGTTGTTTTGATTAGAAGTCTTCTAGTCTTTAAGCCCTTACAAATTTTGCAGGGACAATAACATTTCCCATCACCTTTTCTTTTCATGTTAGATCATAATCTAGCAATTGTCTCCTTATTTTGTTCTTCGTTGATATTATCTGACATGGTCTTTCTTCACAGGCAAAAAAATTAGGCTATGGAAACTTCAGTGCAAAAGCTTCACAAAAATTGCAAATCAAACCAAAACCATTTAACTCTTCTTTTTCATCTTAAAACATTGAACTTAATAGAGAATGTATTTAATGTAGATGATTGTGTGAATTTCTTAGCATTGTGTCTGCAAATTCTTACTAAAATTTTTCTTGTTGCAGACTTTCTGAGAGATATTTTTGAGTATTCTAAGCAAAGCATTTATTTTAACATACACTTATTCATCCACATTGCAGGGATAACAATACAAGGCTCACATATTGGTCTAAGAGGATGCCATGGTCTCACAAAGTAACCAAGAACCATATGAAATGATGGTCTTGAATCCACACACAACTAGGGAGGATCCATACAATTATGTATGGCTTCCCCCTTGTTTGTTTAATGGGATTAGCCTCCAAGACATAGCTGTCAATAATCACTAAGAATGTACAAGTGGATCGTAGCTACCCATACAACAAACACTTACCCCTATCCTCAAATTTTCCCAATGTTTGATTCCTTATATACACTCATCCAAGGTTATCTATGTTGATCTTGGTGAGGAATCACATCACAACAAAGAAGGCAACATTTAAAAATAGAAAGAGTTTCACTAAACTACCAAAGATCATAAATATTGAAAGAAAGAAAAAATAGTACCAATAATAAGTCAAATAAATGTGTTCAATTCCAATAGCAAATCAAACATAGCCACAATAACTACACAATAGAGAAAACTCACAATAGTGATTAAACTAATTCAAACAAGATAAAATAAAATTGTTGGCCCATGCAACAAAGATGAGAGATCATCAATAATTGAAGGAAACTTTACAATCCTTAAAAGTGCACATTACATAACTATATGACTAGAAATTGTGGCTAAATAGAGTGAAGATTCATCATGACTCCAATAATAGTCCCTCATGTGTGCATTTGTGGGATGAACACAAAAACTCCCACATGGCATGGCCATGTACCTAATGGAGAAGACATGCCTAGGCTACATGTCCAAAACACATGACTATAATAATAGTCCCTCATGCATGCATTTGTGGCCTGCACACTACAAATCCTAACATATCATGGCAATACACCTCATAGAGAAGACACACCTTGGGCCACATTGCACATAGTAACGTGCCTCACAAAGAAGACATGCACAGGGCACATGCCACATAGCAATGTGTCTTATGGAAAAATGTGCATGCATGTCAAACACCAAAGCTATATGTATACATCATGAGGCACATTCATATGTTATCAAACACAACCTATTTTATCTAACATGAGTTCCTCTCTACATGTGTGCAAATCTTCCAACACTAATCACCACTAAGAAGGAATAATATAAAATGCATCTTCAAATATTTGTGTGTGTGTGGAATTGTGTCTTTGAACCCAAATCACTACCATCACCTACACTATATCAAAACATAAGTATGGTGTGACATCATATCTATTTGCATAATTTCAAAACACATGCAAACATGAAAATCATCATAGCATGACAAAAATAAATCTCCACATGTTGGAACAAAGATATAAATAAGATAATAGGTTAAGAGGAAACCCGTACCAAGAACCACATACCAACTATCAACAATGCCATCAAGATAAATGTAGGATAGGATACCACTATGAGCCATCCAATGGTCCATTCTATGAGGAGAACTAGGGGATACTATCTTTGAAAGTGTGGTCAATAGAGATAATCCCTACTAATGCCACAATATGTCACCATTTTGAGTGAATTTCTCATTTACTTGAGCATTTTGCATTTAGAGAACAATTGGATGACCATTCAACAAGGGGTTTAAACTCTTTGAACTTCACAAATGCTTGAGCTTTTCTTGTCAAGCAATGTACCCACATCTTAAAGACATGTAATTATGAAAGATGATAGTCCCAAATCTGCAAATGACTGTCACAACATAGTGAATAAGGGAAATCCATAGATACATTAATGAGTAGCCCTAGATCAATACAAAGAGAGCACATGCATGCTAAGGGAGCGTTGAACAAGCCTTTTTGAGGATAATATAATGGTAGTAAAAGAAATCAATAAAGAGCATAAGTTCATCAAGAACAATTCTTAGCCACAAAGATCTAAGGTAATCAAAGAGGAGCTGATAATAAGTGAGTTCAAGAAGACACACTCAAGCCTTCATCACATATATAATCATAGAGGTGATTGACAATGAATTTTTTTAGGTTTCAGATATAATCAATTTGGGTTTCTTGGGGCAGGATTTGGATTTTATGCTAAATGGTAGGCTCATGATATGGGATGAACTTTTTTTTTTCTTTTAAATTCTGGTTTCTTTTTTTCAATCTTTTGATGAAAATCTCTCAATATAATGTCACTTTGGCGAGGGTGCCTAACCTTCTCTTTCATTTATGAGATGCATTCTATTATAAAGATATCAACAATGTTATTGGTTATTTTTTGAAGGTAGATTCCACAAACTTTGATACCAACCACTCTACTTTTGCCTATATCTTGGTGGACATTGACATTTCCAAGACTCTAATTGATGCAGAGCCCCAGGCAAGGTGTGGAATAGGTTCTTCTACTCAAACCTCCAACCAAGGACCCTAGCACTTCAAACTGACTTCATGGGGTGTTCAAGACTTGGATATATAGGTTCCATATCACTTCCAACTTGTTTGCTTCTATGTAGGGTTCTATCCCCCCAACGCTCCCAATTGTTGTAGGAGACACACTAGGCCAAATTGGTCCAACTATGGATGGAAATCTTCCTAATAAAAATGTGACTAAAAATGGTATTATTTTAAGGTTTCAAGGTTAGAGAGACCTTATCCCAGGCTTGGATTGATTCCCTTAAGGTAATTTTGCAAAGTTGTTGTTTTAGAGGCTTACAAGCCCTTGTAGCCCTGCCAGACCAGAATTGTTGTTTTTCTCCCAATCATGCCAAAGGAAACTTGAGGATTAAAATGTATTTAGACTGCTACCATGGATTAATAACACATATCCCAAGGGTTCAGGCTGATCAATTATGCAAAGGACCTAACCCTACCCTTGGCTAGTAGGCCTAATAGCCCCAATTAGGTCTATTTTACAAAGCAAGTACCCTTCAAAAGTGCTTCCCAAGAAAATTAATGGTATTTAACTCTCATTTACATGTAAAAACTACAAACTATCAGATTTTAGACCTTGGTGACACCCCAAACTCCAGATATGGAACCTTCTTGTATGCCTTCACTAGGTGGCCACATGGAGTTGCCCACCTTAGTGCATCAAAAACTTACTCATTTCCACTCCAAACCTGAAAAATTATTTCAAAATATTAAATTAAATTGTTAAACCTTGCTTCTCCTCCAGGTCCATTGAGTGACTAAGAAGGATTAGCAAGTTTTCACCATTTTAATGCCAAAACCTAGGGAACGTTGTCCTAACCCAACAACTTCCAGTAAATTGCAGATATCTCCACTTCAAGAATGAATAAAGACCTCATAATAGTCTCATTTGAAATTTTATTCACTCCTCTAACACATCCCACTATTTTTATGCTTCTATCAAGTCTTTACAGTATAGTACAATGATTATAGCAGGAAAATTGCAGGAAAATCACAGAATTTTATTGCTTTTTTGATGCCAAATCATTACAAATGACTCAACAACCCCCAAACAGTGGTTGGAATCATGATTTATATCCTTCCCATCAGTTATAAACCACTTTTTGAACTATGGGAACCATTTGGAAAGAAGTTGCACTTTTTAACCAAAAATGGTTATTAGCAACTTTGACAATTTTTACAATTTTGACATATTTTAACCAAATTTGACACCTATTGAATCCAATGGTATTAGTGTCATTAAAACATGTATAAAAAATCCTAAGACACCTAAAAACACCTAAAATACTCAATTCAATACCCCTAGGCCCATATGCCTATGGTGGCTTATCATCCTGCCAAATCCATGACATTGGGTAACAAGGTGGGGTTTATTACAAAAATCAACAAAATAGCCTATCTTATTGAAAATATGGATGAATCACATCATTATTCCTTTAAAACTTCATGGTCTTTGTCATGATTTCCTTGGTCATGAGGTGCCCCTGCACCACTAATGAGGATGTTGTCTTGATGGTTGAGGATGGGTAGTGGATTTAATCGAAGAGCTATTACCATGGTAGAAGAGTGTGCAAGGAGTCATGCACTCACCTAATCTATGGAATTGATACAACATAAAACATCTTTGGGTAGGCATTCTTCCTCATTGCATGAAGTGACTTTGGTTGAGGATTCCCTCCAGTCTCCTTGATCAAAGGAACTTGAAAATTGTGGCTTGGATGGTTGTTCAAAGAGTTGTTTCAAAATCCCATTGTCAAGCTAAGGGTGTGTGTATTGAAAAAAAGGAAATGACATTGTTTAGGTTGGAAATGACATTTAAAAGACTCTATGCCCTTTCAAATCATATAGTTTGATCTTTTGCTATTGGTTAGTGGCTATTTTATTGATATTTTGATTAAATTGGGTTTTAGGAGTCTATAACCTAAAACCTATTTACCTTTAATAAAAATCATGAGATCCTAAACACAAATACTTTTCACTTCCCTTCTCTTTCCTGAGCCCCACAATATATAACACTCAAATAACTAACACTACCATTACCACTTCCCCCACATGTGGGATACACAGTTTTAATCTAATTTGCTAGTGGGATGACTTACAAAGCATAAGAATATAACTACCTTGGGGGATGTGTACCACATGTTAGCATATATATCAACCATTATACATTATAATTGCAACACCCCATTTCTATTGTTGAGATGTAGATCTCAACATCACTAGACTTCAACTATGTATTAGGGGATGCATATGTTGTTCTTGTGTTTTTTGTCTTGGGTGTTGAACGATGTTTTAGCTTCATTGTTTTTTGTGAGTTTTAGTTGTGGTTGTTGTCCTTGCTTTGAATGGTGTGTTTGGACCATCCCCATGTTTCAAGATGAGGTTCCTTAACATGCCGATTGTTGGTATTCAATATGATTTGAGGTGGCTATGTTATGTTTATATGCCTCATTTATTTGAATGCTTTACTTCATAAATGTGCATAAAATTATTTATGTTTTACTAAATGTGTTCGTTGATTATATGATATCTTGATGCATTGAATTATATTTTTATGATGTTGGTCTTGTTGGGTGTTTATGATGTGCTTCAACTATATATGTATTGAATAGGTATTCTTGACATGTGCATTGAGTAGTTATAGGTACATGGTTATTTCTCCACTTGGCTATAGAGGTTTTAAAGAAAAATGCTCTTCAAAAGCGTTCATTTGAAAATTTAAAATTTTGAGAGATTTGACTCAATTCAATTGTAAAAGCTTGGGAGTGAATTGGATTGCGGATGACAAAGGATTGCTTGATATGTGTGTGGATTCAACTTCATCCATTTTGAGGAAATTACAAGAAAGCCATTCTTTCAAATTTGAAAATGAAGGTAATTGTATTCTTTATCTTTGTATTTGAGTCCTTTTGCATAATAGATGCAATGCTCACCCTTAAGGAAACATTGGAATTCTTTCTTAGAATGAAATTTGAAGCAAATAGAGTAGGATTTAATTTATTTAAAATTTTAAAAAATGACATTTTGTGCCCTCACTATGACAATTTTTTTAAAAATGATTGAAATTCAAAGTTTATTGCTTGAATTAGATGTTCACATTTTAACCAAAGGGACACTTTGTATTTCGAATTTCAAAATTTGAGAAAATTTGACCTTCATTAATAAAGTTTGCATAAAATTTTTGGTGTTTACGTTTGGAAAAAATCTAAGAAAATTTGAATTTTACGATTGAATTTGAATGTTTTAGAATGGAAGATTTGAAGACTCCATGATTTTTCATAATATGCCTTTTGAGACTATTGAAAAAATTATTGATCCAAATTTGTGCCACACATGATGTATTTTAATTCTTGCCTTGTTTTTTGTGCCACACTTGATGTTGTGAGTATGAAGTAAGAACATAGGTGTTAGAGAGAAGTATGTAATAGCTTCCTACATTTGCCAGGGCACAAAGGGGCCTAAGGATATCTTGTGCAGAAATCTCTTAACTAAGTGATAACTAAAGAAAGACATGAGAAATTAAAATGAACCAAGATAATGGTGCACTATTATATTTGGAGTGTTTGCATGGACTTGGTATGAGTGTGGAAGACATGCTCGCTCTTGGAGCGTTAAGACTTGTATGGTTGAGTAACCTCATCTTCTATGAGGGGTGTGATTGATTCATCTTGGACAATACTTTAGGCCATAGCAATAAAACTCTTTACCACCTCTCTGGAATCTAGTCCTCTTTCCCATTGAGTTGCATTTGATGAGATATGGTACTCCATCCTTTTTGAGTGACCTTTACATGTAGTGTATGTTGCATGTTTACTATGTGAAAGATGTGCATATAAGCACTTCAAGACACAAATTTAATCAAAATTAAGCTGAAACCAGAGTATTATACCCCAATGCAGGAGAATAAGGAGATCGTAGAAGTTCATGATACGATCAAAGCTAAAAGGACAAAATGCCTTTAATGGCCTTTATCCTTCGAACACCCTGCTTGATGAAACCAACATTTAATGATAGATTGTTGTCAGTTTAACTACCTCTACTCCTTTGTGTTCTTTATGTTCTAGGAATGTGGACCACTGAGTATCAAAGCTGAAATACGTCCATTTTAAATGTTACTCAAGTCCGAATGACAGGACACAATGAAACTTGTGACGGATTGAAATATGTAGAGGAGTTCTTAATATAGATAGCTTCACTACAAAAACTTCAATACAAGCACAAAAATCATCTACAGACAGAGAGGAAGAAACTCAGGAAGAAATAGACGCTTCATACAAGTTTCTATAACCTCCATTACAGCTTATACAAGTATTCAATGCACCCTTTGCGTACAAATCGAAGACGATTTACCAAACAAAATTGAGAATTGATCGCTCTACTATGGCCAAAAACATTCTAAACCCTTGATAGAAAATTCACCTGGACAAAAGTGAGCCAAAAACCTTACCTTGCTTGTGCAAAGATCACTCTAGCGGGGGGGGCAGGGAGGCAAGACGGTCACCGCTTGCTTCGGTTTGCTTTCAAAATAAAAATGCGTTGTGTTTTTTTTTTAATAAAATGCCCGTGGTCGTCGGAATTCCGATGAACACGGGCATTTTTTTTTTTTTAAATCAAATTTTCACACAATGCTCCTTGTCCGTCGGAAACCTCTATCAGAATTTGACCCCAAATGTATTAGTGTCAAATGAAAGATATTACCTCTAGTTTGAGTACCGGTTGCAATTTCCAAACCAGTTCTATTCATAATTTTGCATTTCTCATTCTTGAATTGTAACTGAAATCCTTTTTCAACTAATTGACCAACACTCAAAAGATTGTGCTTTAAACCTTCAACATAGTAAACATTTTTAGTATTATGCTTACCATCAAGAGATATAGTACCTTTTCCTTTGATCAAACAAGCTTTATCATCTCCAAATCTTACTAGACCTCCATTATATTCCTAAAAAGTCAAGAATTTACTCTTATCACCAGGCATATGATGTGAACATCCTGAATCAATAATCCATTCATCCTTAACTTCAATTTTAGCTACCAGGGCCTACTCTACTGGTTGAACAGTAGGTGCGGGTTGATCTTCTGTTATAGCAACAAAGACCCATCCATTGTCTGCCAGATCCTCATCAAGATCATCAGTGACTCCTTCATCAGCAAGATAACAATATTTGTCTTTATTCTTCTTAAATTTGTATCTCTAATATTCAGGGTTAGGCTTGTATGTTCTTCTAGCTTCTTCTTTCAATCTTGCATGTCTATTAGGGCATCTTGAAGCCATATGACCAATCTTATTATAGTTAAAACATTTAAAGGGTGCTTTACCTTCATACTTACTTCCAACTGGACCTTTAGGCATTTTCTTTGCAAATAGTGCTTCAAGTTCTTCAAGTTTTTCATTTTCTCTCCTTCTTTCTTCAAGATCTCTTTCATAAAAGGATTTCCAATCAGATTTGTCAAATACCGATGATGTTGATGCCTTAAAAGCTAAATCTGTCTTAATAGTAGCAACAGGACCAAATTCCTCAATTTCAAAAGCTAAAAGTTTTCCAATTAATGTGTCTCTAGTTACCGATGTATTAGGCATTGTTCCTAACTCATTTATAATAGTAACTTTCATTTTGTATGTTGGTGGAAATCCTCTTAAAACTTTTGAAATAATTTCATCTTCACTTAAGGTTCCTCCACAACATTTAATACCCAAAACAATTTCATTAACTCTTTCCATAAAAGCAGAAATCCTTTCATCTTCTTCCATTTTCAGATTTTCATACCTGACTTAGAAGCTTTCCAGTTTTGCAATTTTGACTGTGGAATATCCTTCATTCAATGTTTCCAAATGGTCCCAAATAGATTTAGCAGTAGATCTATCAGATAATCCCATGATTTGTTGATCTGATAATGCACTCAAAAGTTCTTCCCTTGCTTTGCAATCATTTTCCTCATCTTTAGTCAAGTTAGGTGAATTAGGTTGACCTTGAGTAGGAGCAGTATAGCCATTCTTTGTAACTTCCTAGATGTCCTTTCCAATGCAATTCAGATGTGTCTCCATCCTGATCTTCCATATGCCATAGTTGGTTCCATCAAGTTTAGGACCGTCCTTCCTGAAATAGTTAGAAGACATTGGATCTCCTCAAGCTGTTAAACTTCTGCAAAAGAGGACTAAGCTCTGATACCAATTGTTAGGTCCCAGAGACAATTGAGAGTGAGGGAGGGGGGTGAACTAGTTGTCTAATAAGTTCAAACCAAAAACAACTTAACCAAACTTAATGCTTAATATCGGTAAACCAAACTTTTATGTCGATAATCAGTTAATTTCAGTACCGGTAAAGATTAATGCATGAAACAGAAAGATAATAACATCCACAACACACAACACCAATATTTATACATGGAAACCCTGTAAGGGGAAAAACCATAGTGGGAAACCTTACCCACAATCAGATGATACTACTGCAGATAGTATGTGTATACAATAGGGGTCTGCACATGCAGAAAGACCAAGCGCCTAGAGCTCACTGCTCAAACACAAATAGGAGTCACACTGACTACAATTGGATGGTTAAATCCAATAGTGATGTATTGCTCAAAATAGCATCTTCATATGTTGGATTCAGTACCAGTTTAGTTCTTATATGTCTTCATAGAAACCTTCCTTCAACCTTCAAATGATGTCTATGTGTATAGCTCTACTGATGTTCGCATATACCGAATTACAATCCTTTTTCCATCGCATATCGATCTTACAAATAAGAACTTACATTTATACCAAAGCCTAAGACCAATTGAGTAGGTCGGCTCTACAAAAGATATTACAATAAAAGCAATTTACAAGTAAAAAAATAACCGATGCAATATCCAATTCAACATGTCAGCTTAAAGCATTTACAACATTATTAAATCATCTCCATAGCGTGTCGTGCTGATCTGGAATAGATAAGCCTGTCGGAGCTTATCCTGGACCTATTTTGCCGGTAACAGCAAATATGCAATCACGAATATACCAATGAACAAATCTTCAAGACAAAGTGTCCAAATGATGTCTTCGACATAACCATGTATTTTCCATGTCATTCCAAGTGTCGGTGAACAATATATCCTGTTGGTGAACCTAATACCAGTGACTGTGCATAAGTCACTTGCTTGTTGATGAACATTGCCAATTCTCCAAGTGCCAGAGTTGATAAGTGCTAATAGGTGATGACATCAATGACAAAACCATATCAACATATCCGAAATACCAACACAATCAACAATCATCCCATAAAGCACTTTGTCCATCCAACTAGGAAACCATGACATCTCCTATCAAGGATAAGAGGACCTACTATGATATTACATTGAATGATATTTAGATCATCATAATCACCCTCCAATAGTCCCCACCTTGTCTCATAGTGGTTGCTCATATGGAGATCCTGCTCCTTGCACTCAAAAAGCTGACATAGTGTTGTAATACCTACCCTGTAATTGTAAATAACCCTCTCACCATGGATTGGAATATGCAATATGTGCCAGACATCCTCAAGAGTAATGGATGCCTCACCAATCAAAAAATGAAAAGAGCAAGTCTGCAAGTGCCATCGCTCAACTAATGTTGTGATCAAGGCCCTTTTGGCCATAACCTTGGGAAAATGGAGAACATAATATAGATCGAGTTCTGAAATTGGTGCAATGTATTCTGTCAGTAACTAACTTTGAAGATAAAGACCATTGAGCCTATTCTGCCTAGTACATGTGTAATCTCCTGCAGAGAAAAGGGGCGAAAATGTCAAACATCATCATTCGTATGAGCTAAAATTTCAATCATGTAAGAAGAAAAATTGCAATTTACAACTAATGTGACATGATTAAGACTTGCAATACAACAATGACTTTTGCACAACATTTACAATGCATGCGACACATTTATAACTTATGCAACAAGTTTGTACCTAATGCGAAAATTAACAGTCGAATGCAACACAGTTATGACATATGTGATATAGTTAGATGCATGCAAAACATTAGACTTGTGTGAAATGATATGAACTCATGATAAAAGTTTGATATACTCATGCGAAACACTTAAAAAACTTTTCTCCCACAAAATTTCAGAAAATTGAAAAATCAGGCAAAAACAGATAAATTTTTTTTGCAAATCACCATGCCTCTAATGCCAGGTGGACGTTGGTATGACCAGACCCTCTCGAACAAGTGAAGTCTCACTATGAAGCCCACCATCACATTCAAATACTCACAGAAAACTTTGGAATCACTAAGAATGCAACAAACTCAAATGAAAGCAAATAAGAAAATGAGGGGTAGAAATTTTTATTTATAGCCCAAAATTAGGGTTTTCCCTCCAAAATGATTGTGGTCCCCCTGAACTTTGACACGCTTGTAGGTCAGTCAAATAGCCTTGAAATCGCACGAAACTAGAAACTATTACTCACTAGCATAGTATTGTTAAATTGGTCTCAATTCCAAAAAAAAGGGGGCATATTTACACCCTAATATTGTTGGGGCATACTAGGACAAGAAATTTTATTCATTTTCTTTGAAACAACATTGTTCCAACATTGTCTCAAAAAGGGGCAAATGTAGACACCTAAAAATGTTTCATTGATCTTGCACTAATTATTCCTCTTATTAATTAAATAATTATTTTAATTATTTAATTAAACTAATTAAATTCTTCTAAATTAATTTATCATTGCATTCCAATATTACTAATTATTCTAATTTTATCTTCTTAATCAATTAATCATTTGACCATTTCTTTATAATTAATTAAATATTTATTATTTAATTAATTTTAATTTAATACTTTAATTAAATAATCTTTATTATTTAATTAAAGTCCATTTATAATGATTAAATAATTTTTTGAAATTATTTAATTAACTAATTTATCCTTCAAATTCAATTCAAATCCCAAATTCTAATCTCATCAAATTTCAATTAATTTCATGTATATTTCACTTTTTGAAAATCCAAATTCAAATTAAATAAAAAGGAAATGTGAATTTCATCTCAAATCCCTACAACACATGTTTAAAATCTAACTCCCACTGACTTTCAGTCTGACTGGGGAATCAATTCAGTCAACTAAGTAATCTATTCAGTCACCTCCCTAGTTAACTCCTCAATCACCTTTTTCAACTCTCAATCACCTTTTTAGAACAGAGTAATCAATTCAGTTAACAGGCCAACGAACTTAGTTCACTGATAAATCAGTTCCCTAATCAATCTATCCAGTTGGCTCATCAATTAAATGAGTTAAACTCTTAATTAGTTTTGTCTCAAGCAATCTTCATCGTTGATTGATTATGTTCCAGAATGATCTTGTCCCTTCTCATCCTCTAGAATCTATAAATTTAGCCCAATTATCCCTAATTTTTTGAATCACAAACTTTGAATTTATGTGTCATTTTGTAGGTTAATCATAGCAACATTGAGAGTTGGCATTACACAGAGAAGAGAACGACAATGGAAGTGAATCTGCCATAAAAGGGGGTTTCCCTTATTTAGTTTAATTTCCTTATTCGCAGTACTTTCATTGATTTATGTTAAATTGTTAATTAGTTGGGCTTTCATGATTTCTCGTAGTCTAATTAGCTTAACTTCTCATGATTTTTTACGTGAAAATAATATGTATATGTATATGTATATGCACGCATGTGTGTGCGCGCGCACACACACACATATACATATTGTCATAACCTTCTTTTTGGACCTTGATATGACTTGTTATTATTATTATTACTACTACTACTACTACTACTACTACTACTACTACTACCACTACCACTACCACTACCACTACCACCACCACCACCACCACCACCACCACCACTACTACTATTATAATATTAATTTTATGAATAATGTTAGATAGAAAAGATAAATTGAAATGAGGTTTAAGTTTTTAAATAAAAAGGAATTTAAGTGGTGACACACACCTGAGGTCATAGTTTATTTGAAAAATGTTTATTTTCTCAATATCCTAATTAAGCACATGATGTAGGAGAAATAAGAAGATTCTAGAAAAGAAATTTTAAATTCAAAATATTAAGGAATAAATATTATATTTTGCAAATATATGACATGGGAGTTACAAAATTATTCTATGACAAGAATAATTCTATTCATGGCATTCATATGACAAAGGAGTTACAAAATGCATTTTGATAAAATGGAGGAAAATTCAAATTCAAATTTCTTGCAACAACCTTTTTTGCACGAAATTAATTTAGAAATTACCTATTTTCTCAATATGTTAATTTAGCACATGTTGTAGGAGGAAATAAGAAGCTTCTAGAAGTGGGTTTCAAATTCCATTTTCTTGCATGTAACCCCCACTATGTTGAAAATCAATTTTGCATGAAATCAATTTTGGAAAAGAATCTCCATTTCAATTAATTCTTTTGATAGTGGAAAAGGGGGTACTCTTTCTATATGATATGTTAAACTTTTGAAAAGGGAGTTCATGGTGTGATATGATGGAATATTCTTTGATTTTTTTTTTGGAAATTAGCTTCTGTTGGTGTAAATAAATATTCATCATGGATATTATTACACTTAACTCAAGTTTACTTAGGAAATGCATTTCATAGTAGTTTGGGTATGAGACACTTGGGTGTTTGTGCCACATTGGGATATTGTGTGTAGGAGAATTTCCACCTTTTATGGTGTTGATCTTATCTTGTTGTTACATTCCACCTCATGTAGAATATTATATTGTTTCTCCTACCTACCCACACCTATTTCCCACCTACCCTTGTTTCTTATTGAGCCACATGTCATGTTTGTGTGCTCACATATCCATTAGCCTTGCCTATATAAGTAGGCTCATCTACATTATTTGTACAGACAATGGGCAATCAATCTATATCTTGTAATGATCCAGTTGATCATATTTTGCATCTTGATAGAATACAGTTTATTCCTATCATCTATGTTGTCTCTCTTATTTGTGCTTTTCATTACCTCTAGATCTTGGCAAAATCTCACATGGTATCAGAGATGGTCCATGTCTCACATGGTATCAGAGCCATTACAGTGTCATTGGTTTGCCAATTGAGAAAAATTGGGGGTTTGCATTTTGGAGCTTTCTATTGCAGGTTATTATTGAAGCTTGACGGGTCAAATCTGAGGTCACCATTAGATTGAGAAGGTCCAAGAAAGTTAGTTTTGCCTTTTTTTTAATCCAAATTAGACTTCAGAGGCCAAATCTAGAGGCATTTGAAGTTTGAAGCTGCGGCGGAAATTTTCCAGAAATTATAATTTTGCAGGCAATTTGCAAATAGCGATATCTCACTCATCCGGACTCATTTTTTTGAGCAATTTTTTTTGTTTTGGGGTAGAATTTTGTGATTTGTATAGTGGTGCAGGAGTTTTCTGATTTTCAGATACAGGTTTTTTTGGAAATCATGAATTCCCAATTTTTACAACTTTGGAGGCTTCATTTGGGCTCATATGGACTCCTTTTTAGGTGCCATTTTTTTTGAAAGTGCATAATTTTTTGTCTACTTTCATAATCTGCTATTTGTTTGCAGTGATTTTGAGTAGAAATTGTACTTTAAGTATTTAGCCATTTTTGGCGTATTTGGTACTTGCATTTTGCTTGGATCTCAGTTTAGATCACTAGCAATATTTGTTGAAGTCTCTTAGATGTCATTTTGAGAAGTTGTAAATTGAAATCAAAAGTCCACTTTTCCATTATTTGCAAGTGCCGACATGATCTTTTTATGGGGGGTCAATTGTTCATTTATATCTCTTGGTGCAATTCCATTCAGAGGCATCTTCATCTATAGTATTCTATGGGGATTCTTTGTTGGTGGTATCATTTTCATGTTTCCATATTTGAATATTTTATCATGATGTATGCTCTTGCTTGAGCAATGTTGTACTCGCACTATCATAAAGTGTCACACCTCTTTGTATCTTGTCATTGTTGACTATTTGATGTAATCCTCTTGTACACTTAGATTAGGAATATCTTGTGAGACTTGGTGCATAGCTCCAGTTGAGACTTAGATTGTACACATTTGTGCATGGCTCCCATGAGACTTGGATTGTACCGGTATTTCTACTATTTCTGAGTATCCAGATGATGCTCATAGTAGGTTGTCTCCATGCCTGATCTTCTTTTTGTTGTAGTGAGTGATTCATCGTCATCGACTTGGTACATGGTTTTGTCACACTTTGACATTATTGGTGCAACATTGTCTCTCTTTCTTCCTTATGGGGAGGTATTTTGGTCATCATCATTGGACCATCTTTGCAGGAGATTCGAAATTGAGGGGGGGCTTCATGGTCTCTTCTTCTCTCTTATGGGGGGACACAGTTTTGTTCTTCTCATTCATCATTGAGAGCATTGTGTGCTTTCATCATCTCTCTTTTGGGGGAGGGTTTTTTCCCATGGGGTTTTTCTCTCTTTCTTCATTTATGGGAGATTTCATTTGCATTTGTACATGGGTACCTTACATGGCCTAGTAGTCGGGACCCATCTTGCATTGCTTAGTTGCATTGTAGATTTTAGTGCATTCTCCTAAGTTGCACTTAAGGGGGGGTGTTGGTGTAAATAAATATTCATCATGGATATTATTACACTTTACTTAAGTTTACTTAGGAAATGCATTTCATAGTAGTTTGGGTATGAGACACTTGGGTGTTTGTGCCACATTGGGATAATGTGTGTAGGAGAATTTCCACCTTTTATGGTGTTGATCTTATCTTGTTGTTACATTCTACCTCATGTGGAATATTATATTGTTTCTTCTACCTACCCACACCTATTTCCCACCTACCCTTGTTTCTTATTGAGCCACATGTCATGTTTGTGTGCTCACATATCCATTAGCCTTGCCTATATAAGCAAGCTCATCTACATTGTTTGTACGGACAACGGACAATCAATCTATATCTTGTAATGATCCAGTTGATCATATTTTGCATCTTGATAGAATACAATTTATTCCTATCATCTATTTTGTCTCTTTTATTTGTGCTTTCCATTGCCTCTAGATCTTGGCAAAATCTCACAGCTTCAATATCATATAGTGGCAGGAGAAGTTTCGTAGGCATATTGTAGGATTTTAGGAGGTTTTGGAGAAGATCTCTACCAGGCTGCAAGGCAGAAGAAGGATAGCTGGGATACAAGAGGATTCAGCAGCAAGGTTCTTCATTTGAATCCAAGTTCCCCTCTTGCTTATTCATTGTTTTCTTTTTCTTTTCAAAGAAAATCTTCTTCTCGTCTCTTTCAGAATTTTGCACATAAGAATTTTTTATTTTTTTTAAAAGAAATCTCTTTTTATCCATTTCATATTTTTGTAAGGAAATCTTTTTTAGTTTTTGTTGATGGATTTAATCAAATACATGTAACAAATTGCTTTTGTATCCAAAATAAAAATAAAAATCTTCTTCTTTATTCTACATGTTAATAGATTTCTTTCAAAATATGCATATACAAATTCGAATATTGTTTAATATGTTATCTTTTCCTCAATCAACTTTCTTTTTTTACAAAAATTCAGATTCCTTTTAGAATGGAATATATATATTAGAATAATATGAACAAAATAAATATGTTGCCAAAGTAATATATTTAGGATTCACATTTAAAGTAGTGTTATCATTTGTAGATGAAATTTATGTTACTTCATATGGAAGAATTAGTTGGGCTTATTATTAAATACTTTTCACTTCAAACAAGTAGGTGTTAAAATTCTTTTCCAAAGTCTTGCTATTCAATCATTTCATTTTCTTTCAAACAAATCAGTACTAGGATTCATACTTAACATGTAATGTTTTATTCCAAAACAATTATATCTAGCAAGTAAATCAAATCATTTTCATAAGTTATCTTTAAAAGTATCATAGTTTCCTTCAAAGAAAATACTCTTCTAAAGTAGTTGATTTGTTATGTTCCTTTCATTTTTAATTTCAAGAAATAATTCCTTGTATATAATAGTTTTTTTTAAGAGTTGAATTAGTATATTGCTTTGCTTAAGTTTTCATGAATTCAAGTTATATTCTTAGATAGACAACTAAACAAGAGGTGTTGAAACAAAAAACTTAGCGGTGTTCAGTATCTATGGTGCCTCTGGGTCACACTTACGGGTAATGTCATCATGTTGAGCTACTGCACTTAATGCCTAATAAAGCTGCAACAACGACGTATGTGGCATCGTCCCTCTAAATTTCTAGGGAGAAATAAGGGTCATTTGGAAGTTAAAATCCAAGGGGCAGGTAAACCCCCTTGGATTAATAATCTAAAAAAAAAATCTTAAATGAATTTACATCCGCTCAGTTAAACCTTAGAAAACCCTAATAGGGTTTGGTTGTGTTATGAATTTGAAATTTTATTTTACCTTGATGATTTCAACGGATGATAATGGATTAAGGGTGACGTATTTAATAGGAAATAGGACTTAGTTGTTTTAGGCCACAAGCAAAAGGCCATCATGAGCCTTTTTGCTATAGAGCTACCATCGTAGGTAGCAACCACGGAGAAACTATTTGGGACATTGACCCTAGAAAGGGTTGCGTACCCACCAAATAGTTTACATTAAACCATAGTTAAAAACCAGAGCTGCATACTTTACACCATGATCCCGTGCCAAAACGGGTATGTAGGTAGTCTAGGGACGGAGTTGTCCCTTGTACTTAGGCATTTGGGGTGGGGATTAGGATTTGGTTATGGGTGAGTAGTTGGTTCTCAAAGCTCCTTGGCATTTTAGTAAAATGGTGCAAATACTAATTGAAAGGTTAAAATTAATTCAATGCATACTCAAAAGGAATCCCGTAAGGATTTGTCTGACTTCTCAAGGCTATAGGGCGAATTTTGAGGCGGAACTCAAGCTTGTTTATGTAAATATTTTTATACTCCTAAGGACGGAGACCTCAGTACACTCCTAGTAGGGGAGTGTAGTCTTTAAAGAGTGGCTCAGGACCCGGATGGTCCCGATGAGTCTAAAGTCTCTAGCCAGAGCATAACCTATTCTTATGAATAGATGCCTACCCCATTTGGGTAGATGCCTATCCTAGTTTGGATAAACGAAACCTCCTATCCCATATGGACAGATGCTTAACCCATATGGTTAGATGCCTAGTCTTGTATGGATAGATTCCTAACTCGTATGGTTAGAAGCCTAACCCATATGGTTAGATGCCTAACCCGTATGGTTAGATGCCCATCCCGGTTGGATGGATGCCTATCCTATTTGGATAGATGTACCTAAGTATGTGATTGAATCAAACACAATTAAGAATAAGTAAGAATAAGAAGTCAATATTTTTATATAAAAAAAATCAATTGAAGTTTTGGGGTAAGTTAAGTGGGTTATTACACATATACTTATACATATACATATATACATGTACATGTATATATGTATATGTACTCATATATATACATGCATGTACATGTATATATACCTATGCATGTATATTACATATGATATACATGCATATGTATATATACATGTACATGTATGTATATATGTGGGCATATACATATAGACATGTACATATACATATATATATACATGTAAATGTATATATGTATATGTACATGTACATGTATATACACACACACACATATACATATGCATACACATACATATACATATACATATACATATACATATATATGTATATATATATATATGCATGCACACATATGTGTGTGTGCATGCACATACACATACACATACACATACACATACACATACACATATACATATACATATACATATACATACGCATACACACACACATATATAAATATATATGTATATATATGTATACATACATACATGTATATATGTATGTGTATGTATATATGTATATGTATATGTGTATGTATACATATACATACATATATACATATACATATATACATACACATACATATACATACATGTATACACATACATATATATATATATACATATACATATATACATACATATACATACACATATACATATATACATACATATGCATATTGTAGCATCCTAAAATTGCACCCCTTTGCAATTTTGATCGCATTTGGGGTCCTCACCTTAGTGTTCACATCCCTATGCCTAATTAAGACCTGATTATGCCTTCACCATGCAAATATAACTTCATTTTCATCTCATGCATTGTATGGACCCTTGGTCTGACCCCAAAATAGGGTAGGACCAAGGCATGGCGCTGGTCCTCATTAGGACTAAGGAACCATGCCCTGGTCCTCCTTAATTGGGCCCTATTTTGGTCGCCTCTAGCACCTTAAAAAATGAGTGGGATATCTCTCCCCGTGTCGGCCTAAGTCAAAAAATTAACACTATTTTCGATGGGAAAGTATATAAGGAGGTTTTCCCCTCTCATTTGGATGATCATTGTGTGTGTGAAAAGTGGACTAAGAACCTGTATCTGCAAGACACAACACTTCAATCAAGTCATTACATGCATGGTTAGACAGATATAAATAATGAATAATAAACCATAACAAATTGACCCATTGCCTTCTATAAGATGCAAGTATATGATTGCTCTCAGATTATAAGCAATACCAGTGACTAGACAACATCAAGATGAAGGATTTTAATCTATATGAGCATGATGAATGCTAGATGGATGCAATATTAATCTAACAAGATTCAAGCAATATTAAGCTAAATGATTTAATCAATATGAAATAATTAATATGCAATTATCAATGAATCCTAGAGAAAAAATAGTATAATAACGATGTATTCTCCAGCCTCCTTGAATGAGAGATGAGAGCCTAAATTTATAGAAAATTCAAAAAGAAACCAAAGGCTGAGATCAAATTATGATGAGCAGTCAAGATTTTCCAAGAGGAAGCACAATCCAGGTGAATTGATGTGATTGGATGCTTTTCTCAGTTTTAAAGGAAATTGAACTAAAATTAAGATTAAATCAGGAAAAACTGATTTATTCTCTATTTCATTCAAATTTGGGATTTAATTATTTTAATTGCTTTCTTTGAGATCATTTAAAAATTTTTAATTTGTTTTTTTCAAGATTATTTCCAATTGATTTCTTTTCTCAATTTTTAATTCTTTTTTGTCAATTAATTCCTTTTTTGAAGATTTGATGGCAAATTGATTTATTTAATTAAATATGCTAGGATATTTAATAAAACAAATAAGATAATTATTTAAAATGATTTACTTGGAATGATTTAATTAATATTGGTTGATTAATTTGCCATGTGACATTTGATGATTAAAGAATTAATTAATTATGTGCTAAAGATTGATTTAATTGCCTTTGGTTATGACCTTGGTGACGTGGTCAAGATTAGGGGCTCATGGTTTAGATGACCATTTTTAGGGTATTACATTTGCCCCTCTTTGAATTAATGTGCAAGCAGTGCGTTGGTTCAAAGAAAATTTGATGTCTAGGAGATACCAGTTTTGAATTTGATTGATCATGAACTAGATGAAAGTGAGGTGTTTAGCTTGATTTGAAGTGACAAAGCTAAATGAAGTTTGATTAAAGCGATATCATTCTTGAACTTGATTGAACTTAGGAACGAGAGAAAACAAAAGATACCAAACTTGAACTTCATTGATCAAGAAGCGGATCTTACTGATCTAGAACTTGATTGAACTAGACACAGTGAGTGATGATAAAAATCGATCTTGAACTTGATTGATCAAGATACAATGAGGATAAATTGTCCAGCTTGATCAAGAAATGAATACTGAACACTTGCTTAGATTGAGCATGATCAAAGATACTCTTTAAACCCTTGATTGAGTTTTAAATGAATAATCAGCTTGATGAAAAGTGATGAAATAGATTAACATTAAGAGATTGATTCAGACAAAAGACAAATATCAGTTTGATTTGAAGCGATGAAACTGATATGCCCCTAGCGATTGATTCGATTCAAAAATCTAAACTTGTTATAAAGCGATGAAGTTGAGATGCCCCTAGTGATGAGGTCTTATTAGATTGATTTTTTTTAGTTGAAAAATATTTTTTGCTCGACTTTCGATGAAGATTTGAAAATTTTCTCGACATTGAAGAATGTGAGGTCATAAGGTCACGAGTATCCCCCTCGGGAGCGAAATCAAAAAATAGCGAGGGTACATGACGATTAGGCAATTTTTAGCGATGATAAGTTGTTTGAGCATAAATTAATTCAGAGGATTTTTTGAAAATTTTGCAAGAAATTAAGCGCAAAGTTTATTTGCAGAAATTAAATTGAGATTCAGCTTTGAAATTGAGCGCAATTTAAAGAAAGAATGAGCTTTGGATGAAAAGAGCGCTAAGTGGTCCAAATTTTGAAATTGACTAGCAAAATGATCTTGAATTTCAATTTCGATCCCGAAAATGGAATCAGGACAGTCAAATTAGCTAAGGGTACAATTTTCATGTCCATCAGAGCAAGTTGAAAAATTAGGTTTTTGGCTATATATGGGACAAAAGTGTCATTTTCAATTCATTTTGACCCTCCAAGTTTGAAAATTCAAAAAGCCTTCTGCAAAGAAAATGGTGGTCCCTACTCATCAGCATCGATTCAAGCACCAGAGGAGACATAATCGACCCCAAAACTATGAGCCAGCGGTAAGTGATCGATCTTAAGCCTGTTTGTGTTTCCAATTTTGAATTTTTAATGCATTTTTCAAGTTTTTCATGAGTTTTGGGGTGGGTGTCTCGGTTTATCGTGCGAGACAGGATCCTGTCTCGTACAAGAAATTGGTAAAAAATCTTTTGTCATTTGAACCTATTAGTTTTGTCATTCGGGGGGTACCCATGTGTCGTACGACATGTCTGTAAAAAGACTATTTTGTCGTGCAGAGTCTAATAAATTGTCATTTGAGATTGTTTTGTCGTACGACACCTATTCTTGACTCATACGAAATGTTGCTTCTCTGTGTTTTGTCATACGAAAGACAGTGAGCATTTTTGAGGGTGTAAACATGAAAATTTGATTTTGCATTTGACTTAGTTGGATTTGCGTGATGTTTTGCTTCTCGTGTAGGCTCATTTGGAATGTTTTTTGATGCTTCATTGTTGGATTGTTGCAAGTGCACTTACCTCTTGTGCTCTTTAGATGCATGTATCCTCCCACTATGGCATTAGTTCGAGATTTATCTGAGGTTGAGCAGGCTAATGTTGATATGTGCGGCTTGACTCATCTATTAAGGTTACCTGATATTCGTGTGAACCACGGGATGCTCATGGCATTGGTAGAGAGATTTCATTCAGAGCATAATACATTTCATTTGCCAGTTGGGGAGTTGACTATCACTCTCAAGGATGTGTATAGGATCCTTTGTATCCCTTTTGCTGGGGATAAGGTGGATTATGATACCGCATTGTTACCTGGACTATAGGCAGTGAGGAACGTATTCAAGGATCCAGACATTTTGACTCATTCCATGAGTTGGGACATACTTATGAGCAGATAAAGTGAGGAGTATCCCTTGGCATGTGTTCTAGCAGGGTTCGTCAGGTGCTTTTTGATGCCGGATAGGGAGTAGCAAGGTTTCTAGAGTAGATGGGGCCGAATGCTAGAGAGGTTGATAGAGACCCCTCAAAGACTTGGCTAGGGCTCTTGTTTATTAGCCCACATGTATCGGGAGATGCATGAGATCATATATAGAGATGGGTAGAGCATGGCCGCAGGTGTGGGCTTGGGAGCACCTTCCTATTTGTCGGCCCATAGTAGCAGACAACAGAGAGCTTGGGCAGCCAATCATTTATAGGTATGCCAGATATATCACACAGCCCCATTTGGGCAAGACAGACTTTTGGAGATGACGGCTTGATGACCTGATAGATATCGTATGGAGACCATACAGAGGAGTTGATCCATGGGATGACTGGCGACTAGTTCGCAGGGACCTGTTTGTTACACGCCCACTGATTGGGAGGTCACAGACTATTGTGGAGCGATTCATCATTTTGTGAGTACTGAGGCAATATGGTTGACCCCAGGGGATCTTGCAGGAGTATACATCATATGCTCGATATGCAGATGATGAGAGATAGGGATGGTCTTTGCGTTATCATACGCATTGGTGATGCAGGAGTTGATAAGGTTACACCACCTGAGGTGGGATTACCTGGATGATGTAGCAGATGTAGGGGTATTGCCCCAGTACAAAGATCATTTTCAGTAGCATCTGTTCCCATGTTTTATAGACCCGGGCGAGCAGGCTCATCATATTGAGGATGTTGAGGAGGATGCCCCCACACCAGTGACAAGGCTAGAGGAAGGGTCAGGCACAGAGAGCTGAGGCTCGGCGATGAGGTAGTGGTGATCCAGGTGCTAGCAGTAGAAGGGTACCAGCTGAGGGTGGGCAGCAAAGGGGTGAGGGTGGATCCCTAGGGCGAGTGGGTGGGATGGAGGAGGAGCGAGCAGCTCCTAGACAGGTGTGATAGTGGAGAGAGAATAGGGTGGAGGTGGCGGTGGAGATGGAGATGGGGGTGGAGATGGGGGGCCTGTGAGAGGAGCACAAGCACCTCAACAGGATCCTGGGCATCAGGCTCCTCCTCCTCCACCAGGCGATGAGGGAGAGGGTGCAAGCTAGATTATTCCTTTTTGTGTAGCTTGGATAGTTTTTTGTAGACACACCCATTTTTTGTAGCCTATACGATTCTTGCTCCAATGGGAGTTTGTATATGTCATTTAACATCACTTTGTACTCTTATACTTGACATGATATATATACGAGATCTGATTTGACTTCATCGTACTTGTGTTGATTGGTTATGAGATGTTTTATATGCTTTATTCTATATGTAAGCATTTCCTTTTTTTAGCATGGATGAATGAATGTAAATGATTATTGATGTCTATTTTTGTTTCTTTTCATATGCAAATAAATGATAATGCAAACGAGCAATATGAATGATGCAATTTGTTTTTCTTTTTTCCTATGCAATAAGATGAATGTAAATGAGTGATAGTGAATGTATGAATCTATATAAGATACTCATGTATGCAGCTAACATCTCAAAACACAAGTACTTGATCAGAGAAATGATGATGCTCCTGACTCTCATTCAAAAGATAAAGAGATCATTGTTATTATATCGAAATCACTCCAAATTCACAAAATGCAGGACGAAATGCAAAATGATATGCAAAATGAGATGCAACCTAAACCTAGTCACTGGACTTTGAAAAGCTTAATTTTCATCATTGAGCATTTTACAATTATAGCAAGCAGAGTAGAGTTTCTTTCTTTTCATGTGCAGTGTTAATGATCTTGTCCGCAATGACCCTTTTTTCATTCATATCCTTGGACAGATTTTGTAGGAACCTGGATTGCACAATAAAGAAATTCCCTCAAAATAGACAAAGAAATGATATGGAACCTCCCTGTAGCATTTAAATAAGCAGAGTCGAGGTATGTGAGGCGATTTCACCTTGATGTGAAGGCTCTTATCACAGACACCCAGCTAATTTAGATGTTTCCAGATCATTGGAATCATTCCTACAAGCAGCAAACAAGAAAATATTATGCCCCCAATCCTTGCTCCTCTTAGTCACAAGAGACTTCCTTGAGTTACTCAGAGGGATAATAATCAAAAACCAATATAAAAGACAACACACAAAGAAAATTTCCATGCATAGCTCAAACTGTTTAGTGATTGTTTTCCGTTATGTTGTTTTGCTTGTTAACTCAATGATAAAACTCTTCAGTAGTCAGGAGACAGGTAACTAACTCAGAGTGGACGACCAGGTTTCACTGACATAAAGTTGACTTGGTTGATACTGCTTAGGACATGTAATGTGCTTTATTGATTACCCTAAGACTATGACAATGATCGGTTTACAGCCATGAAGGTTCCAATGAACTAGGATGTCACAAAAGTGACTGAAATATCTATAAGCAAAAGCAAATATGCAAGAAAGCAGGAATGCCAATGTTGCGTTGATAGATGGAATGCTTGAGTACAAGAGGCACCTATTTACCAGGTTTTCACCTGCTTGGTAGAGATTCATTTTTATTTTTTTACCGAGGTGCCTGTTTGCCAGGTTTTCACCAAGGAATTTTCTCTCCTTTTTCTTTTCTTTTTTTTTTTTTTGAATTTCTTCAGGACTTTTTCTGATTTTTATTATTTTTTCAGGACTTTTTCCAACTTTTGTGATTTCTTCAAGACATTTTTTGATTTTTATGATTTTTTTCAGGACTTTTTCCGCTGTAAAAGCTGCTAGAGCAAAGAATATTTAGGTGAAGAATTTCTTCAGATGGATGGTGTTAATCAGTTCGTGGAGCTATTCTCCTTTTGATGTTGAAAGTTGATAAGCACCAGAGCCAAAAGCTGCAGTAACGATATAGGGACCCAGCCAGTTGGGTTCAAACTTCCCTTTGTTATCTCAAAACTGTTGATTTTTAGGATTCTCTCTTAGAGCTAAGTCACCAACCTGGAATTCTCGGTGTCAAACTTTCTTGTTCTATCCTCTAGACATTCTCTTCTAATACACTCTGAGATGATCAAATGCCACTTGCCGACGCTCATCCAGCAATTTGAGCTCTTGTAATCTAGATATTCTTTAGTTTTCATTAGTAACAAGACCTTGCAAGGAAACTCTTAGAGATGGTATTTCTACTTCAATAGGTAATACTACTTCGGACCCATACACCAAAGAAAAAGGTGTAGCCCCAGTAGGTGTTTTGATACTTGTTCTATAAGCCCATAGTGCAGGATTGAGTTGCAGAAGCCAATCCTTCCCGGATTTGTTCACTGTTCTGTGCAAGATAGTCAGTAGGTTTTTGTTAGATGCCTCTGCTTGTCCATTACCTTGAGGGTAATATACTAAAGACCAATGTTATTTGATTTTAAATTTCTCATAGAGGTCATCCAAATCTTTGTTCTTGAATTGTCCTCCATTATTAATTATGATGGATGAAGGTATACCATACTTGCAGATGATATAATTAAGAATAAAGAGAGCTACTTGTTTGCCCGTGGATTTGATGAGCGGAATCGCTTCTACCCACTTAGTGAAGTATTCAGTGGTAGTGATAATGAATTTGTGGTTGTTAGATGATGCAGGATATATTTGACCAATTAGATCAAACGCCCACTGCTGAAAGGGCCAATGTGTCACAAAGGGTATGAGATCCCTTGCTGGAGCATGAATAAGGTGCCAATGTAGTTGAAACTTTTCACAGGTTTTAGCAAATTTTATAGCATATTTCTCCATGTCTGGCCAGTAGTAGCCAGCCCTTAGTAGTTTTCGTGCTAAAGTTAGACCGTTTGAATGGGATCCACAAACACCTTCATGAACCTCAAATAGTGCGCATTGGGACTCTTTGGTTTCTAAACATCTAAGCAAAGTATTATCTAAAACTTTCCTGAATAGGTCGTTAGCGATGATGACGTACCATGACGTATTTCAGATTAGGTTCCATTTTTCATTTTGGAAAAGATTCGCAAGGACAACTTGGTCACGTAGGTAAGAGTAAATGTGGCTATAACGAGATGAGTCATGTCTAATAATAGAACAGATTACTTGGGACTCAAGAGAATCATAGGTAGGGTAATGTAACTCTTCCACTAGGAATTCAAAATGAAAGTTAGACTCCTGTAGCTGTGGTATAGATGCCAGAGTGGCCATTGCATCTGCTGCTCTATTTGTTATTTTGGGGATCTACTGAAATGATATAGAAGTAAAGTATTTCTTGAGATCATCCACCATTCTCTTATAAGACATCAGTTTCTCATCTCTTGTCTGATATAGGTCATTGATTTGGTTGATGATGAGTTGCAAATCTCCATAGATGTGTAATTCAACAATCTTCCATTCAATGGCCAGCTTGATCCCGTTTACCAAAGCTTCATATTCTGCAATGTTATTTGTACAAGGGAAGAGAATCTTGTAAGCTTTTGGAATTGAGTATTTTTGGGGAGTAATAAAAAGTATCCCGGTGCCAGAACCATGTTGAGTGAAGGACCCATCAAAGAACATCTTCCATGATTGTTCCATAAGGTGCATGATCAATTCATTTGGGAATTCTATATGCAGAGGTTGATTTTCTTCAAGTGGAGCATCAGCAAGTTGGTCTGCAATAACCTACCCTTTGATGGCTGTATGTTCCACATATTCGATATCAAATTCAGTAAGAACCATGACCCATTTAGCTAGTCTTCCTGTAAGCGTTGCTTTACTAAGAAGATATTTGAGTGGATCAATCTTAGCTACCAGCTTAATAGAGTGTGCCAACATATAGTGCCTTAATTTTTGTGATGCAAAGACCAATGCTAAGCATGCCTTCTCTATCATTGTATAGTTTATTTCATATGAGACCAATGTTCTACTGATGTAATAAATAGCTCATTCTTTTTTATTGTCATCTTGTTGTGCCAGAAGTGCCCCCAATGAAGTATTTGTAGCTGATATGTACAGGATCAATGGCTTACCTTGAATTGGTGGCATTAATATGGGTGGATTAGAAAGATATTCTTTGATTTGTTGTAAATGTCATTCACAATCTTTATCCCAGTTGTATTGAATCCCTTTCCTTAATACCTTTTTAAAGGGTTGAGCTTTGTCCACTAGCTGAGATATAAAATGCCTTATTGATTGAAGACGGCCTTGTAAATTTCTCATTTGACTGATATTCTTAGGTGGAGGCAATTCCATTATAGCTTGGACCTTTTCAAGGTCAACCTCAATTCCCTTTTTTGAAATTATGTAACCAAGCAATTTTCCTGATGTTACTCCAAATGCACACTTTTTAGGATTTAATCGGAGCTTGAATCTTTCCATTCTATCTAGTATGAGGCCTAGCTCTTGAATATGCATAGATCTCTTCATAGTCTTTACCAGGGTGTCATCAACATAATCTTCCATGTTTTTATGCATCATATCATGGAAGATAGTGGTTACTTCTCTTTGGTAAGTTTCTACTGCGTTCTTTAGACCAAATGGCATAACATTCCAGTAGAAGGTTCCCCATGCACATGTGAAAGTTGTATTTTCTTGATCTTCAGGTGCTATCTTGATTTGATTGTAACCAGAAATCCATCCATTAATGAATGCATCTCATATCCCGCAGTCATATCTACTATCATGTCAATGTTGGGAAATGGAAAATCATCTTTTGGACACGCCTTGTTGAGATCCCTAAAATATGTGCAAACTCTAATAGATTTGTCTGCTTTTGATACAGGCACTATATTTGATATCCATTCTACGTAATCTATAGCTTTGATAAACCCAGCTTTTAGCAACTTCTCTAATTCAGCCTTGACTAGCAGTGCCACATGGGGATGCATCTTTCAAAGTTTTTGCTTGACTGGTTTAACTCCTGGTGTAATAGAGAGATGATGCATGATGAGATCAGGATCGAGTCCTAGCATATCTGAGTATGTCCATGTGAAGTTGATCTTCTTTTCTAGAAAAAGGTTGCTGAAATCGTTTAATTCTTCTGCTGACAATGATTGAGCTAAATGAATGATATGCGGTATCTCTTGACTCCTAATGTTCACTGGCTGAGTTGGTTCGATCAATATGGAAGATCTCTCCTGGAAGTGACTCTGTAGTATATCAAGTATCTCACCTTCAAGTGCCTCAGAGAGGTTTTCACCTTTAGGTACGTCCTTTATTTTCTCTTTTTTAGAGTCTGACACCACCACAATGTGGTTTTTGCCATCAGATCTTTTATTCTTATTTTTCTTGTTTTTGCGACTAAGATACTTGATATCCTCTTTAGTCATGTTCTCATTCTATTCGCTGGTGGAAGAGCACATGGGTTCAACAACATTGAGATAGTAGGCTAATGTATAGTCATTGGAAAAGGTAGGGACATTCAAGGGTTGGTTATAAAGAGTACAATCAATCAGTTCCAGATGTATTAAAGATAAGGTTGGAATAGGATCAAGGGAGTGCATGGTACTATCATCATGACTTCGGACCGACCAGTCGAGTTCTAGAAGACTACTTTGCGTATGTGTCTCGAGACTAGGAAGAGTTACGACATGATTATCGAAATTCATGTTACTATTTATTGGACCTAACCCAACTGACCTACTTCTAGCATCGTCACCTACTTCAGACTGGACTACATACCGTGGTGTGACAGTAGACAATATCTCATCATTCATGATAGAATAGCCATAATGCATTGTTGAATAGTTGTTGTTATAAATAGAGCTCCTGTTTGAGTCATCAGAGTCATAGGGTGAAGTTGTTGACTCATCTTCAATTGGCTTAGTAAAGGTATATATAGTATCAACACCCACATCTTTGATGCTACAAGTCCCTTTGTGATTTGGTTCATTGATTGCTTGTATTTGACACACTTGTGAACATAGCTTTGACAGTTCTATTAATCCCTGTCGTCTGTTCCATTCAACTTCTTCTAGACTGATGACTGGTTCTGTTGCTATAGCCTCTAGTTCTTCTTATGTAGTTCCGTACCTGACTTGTCTTATTTCATTAGAAGGGTTGGTAGGTGAAGGAATTGCTTGTGTCCGATCTTTCTCTAGCTATCGTTCATAGTCTTCTTATCTCCTTAGTCAGATTTCTTCTATCTCCTTTTACATTCTTAGGCGTATCAGCTCTTGTGCATCATCTGTGATATCATTAGATTCTTCAAGGGTGTTTGTATTAGATATATCTGGAATATGGTCTGGACCCCACTCATACTCATTTGAATCAGTTTTTGAATCCTTTGTTAGTTATCTGCCAGTATATGTGATTGGAACTTTTAGTAGTGCAAACAAATCTCTAATCCTATATACTTCATCTCTCATATCCTCTGGGATTTCTACTTCCTATGGTATTATAGCCGATACAACTGGATCTTGACTATCATCTATTTCCTCTTTCTGGGTGGGAAATCCTTTTTGTTCATCATCACACTCTTCCTAAGTTTGTTGAGTATTGATCTCTTGTATTGTTAAAGGTAGTACCTTTTTCTTCCACTTACGTCGATGGTGATGCATGTGCTTTTGATCTGATTGCCTTCTTGGATCATATCCCAATCCAACTTTATCATTGACAGACTTAGTTTGTAACTGAATGGGTTCAACAATACCTTGTTGATGCTTGCCTAGAGGACCAGTAGCTGAATATCCCATGCATTGAAGCATCTTGTATCCTGGACCATATTGTGTCAGAGAAATCTCACAATGTCGTATTTCTTTGCTTGCATTGTCTTCTTTGAAGAGAGATTTGAGAACATCATCCTCTTTTATTTCACCTATAAGAGAAGTAGAGGACTGTATAAAGGTGCCATCATAAATGACTTTTGGAGCTGAATTTTGTGGCTTCATAACCTCTGATGGTTTTCTTGACTGTCTTGGTGATGGAGGAAGAGACATTAGTGAGAGTATAGGCTCTATCTTGTAGCCATCCATGCCAGTGTTTGTGATTTTTAATTTCTTTTCTAAATCTCTCAGCAAAGATTCTGAACTTTCAACTGCAGAAGTTGCTCTATTGTTAGGAACAAAAGCATCAACACCCTATGTTAATGCATTGCAGGTATAGCTTGCATCAGCCGGAATATTGACTTCAACTCCATTATGAGGAAATTTCAGGCATTGATGATACATAGATGGTACTGCTTTCATGTCATGAATCCATGGCCTACCTAGTAAGATGTTGTATGAAAGAGGAAGATCCAAGACCTAAAAATGACATCTCTTTCCACAAGTCCTACTCTAATTGGTAATAGTACCAGACCCTTAGAAGTTCTTTCTTCTTCATCATAAGCCTTGATTGTTATCTTCTTTGTTGGATCAATAACATTTTTAGAGAATCCCAGCTGTGTCAATAGATTGTAGGTAAAAATATTCAACCCAGTGCCTCCATCTATCAAAACATGTTTAACGTGGTGTTTATGAATCATGGCTTGTATGTGTTATGGCTGGTTATGCGGGTGACTCAGTGAGTTATCATCTTCTTCAAAGAAAGTGAGGTAATGAGGTGAGGTCAAGTGACCCACCATAGATTGAAACCGATCTACATCTAAATCTTTAGGGACACTGGTGGTAAGTAGAGCCTTGTCCAGGACCTCTCTATGAGTAGAAGAGATCTTAAGCAATTCCAAAATGGAGATTTGAACATTGGTTCTCTTCAATTGTTTGACAATAATATAACTAAGAGAAGATGATGAAGCCAATTGTTTTGATTTGGTCGCGATTGTGTCTATTTGTCTATTTGGTAGATTTGATGTTGTTTGATCGAACGTTGAGGAATTAGCTCCTGGGAGTGTAATTTTCCTTTGAGTGCGAGTCACAGCATCAGCAGTTTGTGCTTGATTTTGGTGATCTTGGACTATGATCACATTGCAATGTTCAGTGTGAACAGATTCAATCATGTTGATCATGTTATCGTTGCTACTGTAGGTATAATTGACTCTAGCTCCTCCTTTTGATTTTGAGGAATCTCCTTGTTCATACGTTGGTAAGGGATCTTTAAAGGCCTTATGATCAGCATTTGTCATGTGATTTCCAACAATGATCTTGCCTGCACCAATGAGATCTTGGATTTCATGTCGGAGTTTCATGTAGTTGTTTATGTTATTCCCTTTGTTTCAATGGTAGTCATAGTATTTATTTTCTCTCCACCACTTGGGTCTAATTTCTGGGTCATATGGTCTAGAATTGTCTGGTAATGTTATCAGATTATTTGCCAATAAGGTTTTGAAAGCTGATTCATATGACTCATCTAGAGGAGTAAAATCACGCTTAGGCTTTGAGACCCAAGGTTTGTCTTTAAACCATTCTTTGTTGTAGTTTCAGCTGCCTTGAGTGCTTGCGTGCCACTGGCCAAGTTAAATATTGTGGATTTTGTTTTTGTTTGGATATTATCTACCACTCCATCATTAACAACATTCTTGTTGTTGTCTTTTCCATATTTCTAGTATTTGCTCTTTTCTTTAGAGCTAGAACCTTGTTGTGTTTCTTTCCAAAGTGAGATATCTCCCTTTTTGATAAGCACGTATTCCATTCTAAAGGCGTTATCTACCATTTTGTTGAATGAGGGGTGTACTTGCATCTGGACACTATACTTCAGTTCAGGGACTAAGTTGTTGACAAAGATATCCATTTTCTCAAGATTTGGGATAGTCCGTGAATATCTAGAGAACATCTTTCTCCATCGTTGGAGGAAAGTGAGAAAGGGTTCTCCTGTCTTTTGTCTGGTATTGCAAAGCTCTACCATGGTGACTGGGTGACGAATGTTGTACGAGTATTGTTGTAAAAATAGTTGGATTAGTTCTTCAAAAAAAATTATCCCTTTGGGTAGGCTTGCAAACCATTCCATTGCTTGACCCCCTAAACTTCTTGGGAAAAGATGCATGAGATACGTTTGATCGTGCATGAACTCCATACAGGCGGCACAAAACTCTCTAACATGATCTTGAGGGTCTGAGGTACCATCATATTTGTCAAATTTTGGTATCTCAACTCGTGAAGGAAATGGAGACATGTAAAGATTTTTGTCAAATGGGAATGGGCATATTGTATCCAAAGACTATTGGTTTGGTGCTTTGTCTTTGTTTTCTATTTTTGTGACCGCAATTTGTAATGCTTGCATTTGCTTGTTCATTTTTCCCCATGGTATCTCTTCTTCTTTAGCAATGAGGGTCTCCACATTATAACCAGTAGGGAGTTTGGCACCTTGCTTTGCCAATTCTAGGAAATAGTCTTCTTTTTCCCTAACCATGATGACCTTCATTATTTTCAGGAACTCTTTATCATTCTGACACCTAAGTATTTCATCTTTGGGAGGTTCAGGGAGCTCTGATTCAGTTGAGGAATCACTGTCAGTGGCATGATTACTAAAATCATTGTGAGTATCTTGTTTGCTAGCTTCTCTTTCTTGCCTTTCTTCAGACATGGTGTGAGATTTGGGCTGGCCAAATATTGGTATGTCGTAAACTGGTATTTGTGATGAGGATGGTTTACTTTGAAAGAGGTTTCCTATGAAGAATGGATTCTTGTTAAGTGAGAAGGGTGTTTCTTTCTCTTTGTCTGTTTTACTACGTGAGTGCTTGGTTTGAACAGGCATTTGTAACCGACAGGACCGAGAGCAAGATGTGTTGCAGAAGTCAAGATCAAATTGTAGCTAGTAGTTCGTTTAACATAGCGATTTGAGGGAAGTAACTTAAGATCTGGTCTGGTTTTAGGAATGATCTATCTTGTGTAAGATGTTATCTAAGTTATCTTAGGTTTGGTAAGATGTTTGTTTGAACTAGCTTAAAGATGATCGACAAAATCGTGCAACGCAACGGCAGAGGTACACTATCAAGGTTGTTTTATGCTTAGGAAGATGATAACTAGTTTTGGGCTCACTGTAAAACTATTTTGAACAAGTTTTGACTGTTCTATACTGACAGAATCAGAGACTCATACGACTGCATTTCTGGAACCGTATGATAGTATAATAGGTTCAAGATGACAACAGTTCTGTTTCATACAAGTTGTTGCCTAGTACCGTACAACAAATGGGAAGGTCTTGGATGACAAATGATTATGTTCAGTTATGTCTCGTACGACATAGGATATGGCACAGGATGACAAACTACTGGGTTTCGTATGATAGAGGATTGGGTTTAGGACAACAATATAGTATATTCATACGACACAGGATTTGGTGTAGGACAACAATTCAACAGACTCGCACTACTGTTCAGAGACTAAAAATTCTGGGTTTTTCAATGACTGGATAAGGCAACTGAACATGACCAATTCTGAGGTGGATTGATTTCTGACCAGAATAGACTAGTTTGTGACATGGATAGATTTTTGATCACTAAGTTTGTTGATTTGTGTTCTCTAGTTTTAGTATTTCAGTTTCAGTTTGGGGGATGAAAACACAGAAAACACACAGTATGAATAGCAACTCCAATCACAACATGCAAACCCTATGGAAATTGGCTTAGAGAAGAAAACCTTTGCTTGCTAACTTAGGTACACACCCAATAGCTAATCAGAATACGACCACTGAGTCTCACGCAATGGATTCTCAACACTATATTAGCCGACTCCAAACTCTAATGGGGGCAAGATATGGCAAGTGTCTTGGGACAGTTACTATCTCTCTTGCACAAAAATTATCAACCTTTTGGGAGTGAATCAGGTAGCTTCTAATTTTTATCGGATCTAGTAAGGGTTCTGTTCAGCGTGTTGAGGTATAAACTCAATTAAGAGGTCTCCCAGTCTTGAAAACCAAGGTTTAATATACCCGAAGGTATTGAGGAGAGCTATTCCCAAGCACTGTCATTGACTTGATTTTCATCAAATCACGTTTATTTTATAGTGGGTTGGAGTACTTAGCGTTTAGCCATTCCCACTTAGGTCGTTCCCCTCTCACCGACCATAAAGGCTATAGAGTTATTAGCTCCTCGGGAGGGCAGGCCTACTAAAGATGTACAAATCTCAAACAAAGAAAAAGCCTCAAGGGTCTAGATTTCTGATTATCTTAGAAAGACAATAGCATACTCTCCTACCTCTCGGAATTTTTCAAAAAGACACAAAAGACAGATTTGTTCATTTACCCAGATAGCAAGTTAAGTGCCTAGAAAAATTAAGGAATACACAATGTTTGATTGATTTCTCCTTAGGCAACCTACAAAAACAACGCATCAGTAGTCATGTTGTTTTATTTTTGTTTTTTTTCTTTGACAGGCATATGTTTGGTCAATAAGTTCTTTGACAAACGTCCTACAAGAAACTGGTTAGGCTATGAAAATATCAGGCAAATAGAAAACAGTTCAGGGTTAGCATTAGCATAATCAAAATTTAATCCAAAAAATCCTGAAAAGTAGTTTGTTTTTAATCTGTCAGAAAAATCATACGACAATCTTCATAAAGCAGAACGATAGAAATCTTTTATCGTATGAGTTATAAATCAGCACAAAACGACAAAAGATAGAACAAGCAGTATGTCGTACGAGTTAGGAATTAGCACATAATGACAGAGTATAAAAGAATCAGTATGTCGTACGAATGACAATCCTGATTCGTACGACAATTTAAAGGATATGATCTTGTTTCGTATGATAAATTGTAGGTGTCAATATAATGTTATACAATGCAGTCAAACTGCTCGTACGATATTTCACAGAGGTTGTACGGATGAAACCTGCAGGATAAAAAATGATGATTTTGAGGATGAAAAAGTAGTTTTTCCGCCCCACGGTGGGCGCCAGAAATGTGTGTGTGAAAAATGGACTAAGAACTTGTATTTGCAAGACACAACACTTCAATCAAGTCATTACATGATTGGTTAGATAAATATAAATAATGAATAATAAACCATAACAAATCGACCCATTGCCTTCTAAAAGATGTGAGTATATGATTTCTCAGATTATAAGCAATACCGGTGACTAGACAACATCAAGACGAAGGATTTTAATCTATATGAGCATGATGAATGCTAGATGGATGCAATATTAATCTAAAAAGATTCAAGCAATATTAAGCTAAATGATTTAATCAATATGAAATAATTAATATGCAATTATCAATGAATCCTAGAGCAAAAAATAGTATAATAACGATGTATTCTCCAACCTCCTTGAATGAGAGAAGAGAGCCTAAATTTATAGAAAATTCAGAAAGAAACAAAAGGCTGAGATCAAATTATGATGAGCAGTCAAGATTTTCCAAGAGGAAGCACAATCCAGGTGAATTGATGTGATTGGATGCTTTTCTCAGTTTTAAAGGAAATTGAACTAAAATTAAGATTAAATCAGGAAAAACTTATTTATTCTCTATTTCATTCAATTTTGGGATTTAATTGTTTTAATTGCTTTCTTTGAGATCATTTATCAATTTTTAATTTGGTTTTTCAAGATTATTTCCAATTGATTTCTTTTCTCAATTTTTAATTCTTTTTTGTCAATTAATTCATTTTTTGAAGATTTGATGGCAAATTGATTTATTTAATTAAATATGCTAGGATATTTAATAAAATAAATAAGGTAATTGTTTAAAATGATTTACTTGGAATGATTTAATTAATTAAATAAATATTTAATTAATATTGGTTGATTAATTTACCATGTGACATTTGATGATTAAAGAATTAATTAATTATGTGCTCAAGATTGATTTAATTGCCTTTGGTTAGGACCTTGGTGACATTGTCAAGATCAGGGGCTCATGGTTTAGATGACCATTTTTAGGGTATTACAATCATCACATCATAAGAGAAGGCATTTCAAGCATTCATCTAGCATCTTTAGAGGTCTTCAAGGCTGCATTCTTCATTCATAAATTGTGGCAACATTACATCATTCATTTTGCAAGCATGTGTGTGTGATTAGGGTTTTGTCATGTTCATGCCATTTCATAAAACATATGTGATTACATTCAAGAAGCAAAGCATCATTATCATTCATTTCAGATCTAAGGTATATCTCTCCATCATTTTATTTTAGTATTTGCAATATTTCATTCAAGATTGATTCCAAATCGGGGTTTGACTCAGGCAAGCCCCTATTCCCAACCTATTTCCCTTCTTTTCTATGTACAAGAAATAGGTATGGAGCTATAATCCCTATAATAGGCACTATTTGCATAGATGAATCAACCCTCTTTGGCATGCAAAAAATTAGGAGGACCAGGGTGATAGGCACACCAGTCCCAAAATTTTTGGAGCTTTTTGGGGATCAGTTCTAAATCTGCATATATCAGTTGGATCTAGGTGCGTGCAAAAATTTGACGATTGTAGATCACTATTTCTGCATTTTTACCTTCATTTCAAGAACTTTATCTTAATTCAGCAATTCAATTTACAAAAGAGAAGGACCCCCCCCCCCCCACCCCAACCAATACAATTAGTATTCAATCTTAATTTTTGCTGATTTTTTACTGAATCTATTGGATTCCTCCCCTTTTGAATGTAGTGGTCATCCCAATAAAAAATTAGTGGCTTTCTCTCTCTAATGGTGGAAACCTTAAATTTTTTACCATTACATAGACACGCATATGTGTATGTGTATGTGTATGTGTACATATACATACACATATACATATATATGCATGTATAAATATGTGTATGTGTATGTATATGTATATGTATATTAATGTGTATATGCATATGCATATGCATATGTATAGATATACATATACATATACATATATGTATGTATACATATGCATGTATGTATATGTATATACATACATACGCATATATATGTATGTATGTATATACATACATACATATACATATACATATATATACATACATATGCATATACATATACATATACACATACATAGACATACATACATACATCTACATACATATGCATATATATACATATACATATACATGTACATGTACATATGTATACATGTATTGTAGTGGCCCTCCTCGATTCATCTTTTCTTTTATGCATCGATAGACTTATGGATTATGCTTAGACTCTTTTATGATTCTTTCATAGATGTTTATTGATCTATTTATGATTGGATGCTATAGTTGATGTTAGACATTTCATATTTACTTTTTATACATTATGGTTTTATATGGATGATTATACATTTGGAACTATTATTGTGATGGACTCATGATTGGTGATTTATATACACTCATTATATATGAGAGGTTTATATTTGCTTGTGATGATATGATGGCATCTTGCTAACCTTGATTCATGCTTATATTGGATGATGATGATGATGATGCTATTTTTTTCATGATTGTTCTATTATTGTGATCATTATAGGGATGATGTCATACCACTCATTTATGAGCATGATATGACATCATAATTTCCTTTCACTTGTTTGATTATTTCATGTCATATACTATATACATATGTTGTTGTGTGTACATTGGTGGTGATAAGTTTGCAAGTACTAGACATTGACTCCACCTAGCTCCACAAGTTATCCTAACAAGTTGATTGGAGGTGACATGAGATCTCATTCTATACTCTAGGTTTAGCTGGTATCTTGTCAATTTTGGTGTCTTGTGGGAGTTGCTTTATTTAGCGTCATGTAGTATTCTATGTTACCCTATGTTGGGTTTCCTTGAGGAGTTGTGTTTATTAATTAAATTATTAATTAATTAATTAGCTTACATAGTTTATTAATATTAAATTAAAATTAATGAATGGTATTAATATTTAAATATTATTGTGGATTTAATGGTTGAGGGTTATTATTTATTAATATTATTTTATAGTTTTATATTTAGTTGAGCATTTGATTTATTTGAGTTATTTATTTTATTGTTAAGCCCTTTTTATTTATCTATTAGGTTTATTTATTATTTATTATCATATAATCTTTTATCTATTTATTTATTTATTATTTGTCTTACTTACCCTTCTTCGTTATTGGCTATGAGATTTGGAGATTGATATAATATTATTTTATATTATTATTGTATTGATTTTGGAGATGGTTGGTAAGAAATATTATATTTTCGATGATTTTGATTGGTTGAAGAGTTTGTATAGTTTATGATTAATTTTTATAAATATGGCTTTCTGAGTTTACATGGGGTTTTCTTGGCTAGAGAATTTTCTGAGTGTTCTTGATTGAGATTGATTTGGCTTTTGGAGCTTGGCTTGGATTTCTTGAGGTTGTGATTGTGTTGGTGGTTAGAGGAATTGGTTGTCTCCTTTCTACATCAATTCTACTTGCCATAACTTCTAGATTCCAAGTTGGGGATTTTCAATCCTTCTTTGCAATTTGATTTGAAAAGATTGTATTCACCATGTCTATGACTGTGAAAATAATTGCCCAAGGGGAAAATATATGGTTAATGCATTTACTAGATTTTACTCTTGATTTTGATCTTTTGGAATTTGAGTATTTACAACTCCCGGGGAGATGTGTTTCTATGATTTAAGTTTGGGTTGTCTTCCCCAATTTATATGTTGAATGCTTGGGCTTTAGTCTTATACGGCTCTTAATACTTATGTGGAAACCTTTGTTTTTGTGTCTTGTGAATTTGATCTAGTTTTGGTGTTATTGAAATCAAGTTATCCTATATCATGTTATGATCATGTTTGATCTATAACATACATCATGTTTCCACAATCCATAAGATATTAATCTAGAGTGCTTACGGATTAGATTTTGTATGAGTTTTTTGCATCAATGTTTTGGATCACACTCTGTGATCCATCATCAGGATGAATAGAGAGCATGCAGAAATGATAAGATGACCAAGAAGCATACCAAGGAAGATAAAAAGGAGGGAGGAGGCACAAGGATCGAGGGAGGTTGAGAGGACCACAAAAAGAAAAAGAAAAATAATTAAAAATTAACAATAAACTAAACTAATTATTTTACTGAGGGGGTCTTATCTTAGTTTATTGTATTGGTAATTTTGAATTGTTTTTCTTTTTCTTTTTGTGGTCCTCTCAACCTCCCTCGATCTTTGTGCCTCCTCCCTCCTTGTTTTTAGCTTCCTTGGTCTGCTTCTTGGTCATCTTCTCATTTCTACATGCTCTCTATTCATCTTGATGATGGATCACGGAGTGTGATCCAAAATGTTGATGCAAAAAACTCATACACAATCTAATCCAAAAGCACTCCAGATTAATATGTTTGATCTAGTTATTGAATCTTTGTATATATATGTATATAAGGAGCCTTGCTTGGGTTGATTCTTACCTGTGATTTTGAGATTGAAATCATAAATTGGTTTTGTGACCTTTTGTACTTAATCATTTAATTTTTGTTCCATTTCTGAGACTTTTTAGCTCTCTGTCCTGAGTGCGCTATTGTTTGGGGCAAATTTGCTAGTCTGGTAGTTAAAAGCATCGAAATGTGTCACATATGCACTAAAGAACTGGGTAAATGCATCGCAAGACAAGTTATAAGTGTTGTTCTAGTCTTTAGAAGTGCTAATCTATTATTCATATGTGCTAAATTGATTACTAAAAATGCTAGTTGGTTGTTCGAATGCACTACATTGGTTATTATATGCGAGTTGTTCTAGTTTACAAATGCGTTGATCTACTATATTTGGTTTTATGTGTCATTTTTGGTTCTTTGTTTTGATTCTTATCAATCTAGAGGTTGTCTTCGAGTTTCCTAAGAATTCTATGATGTTTTCCAAATTGGTTTATTTGATCAGAGATAAATGTTTGTGTTGTGTTGGCTTATGAGCAAGATGGAAATTCTTTGTTGTTGTTTATTGGCCTCGTGATGAATATATGATATTATTGAGTATATTGGATATTGTTGTTTCCATGTTTTCCTTTGAGAGGCTGGACTATTGGAATTTGATATGCATATGAATTGATTATCATTTGGATATGAGAACCCTGGATATCCAAGTTATGATTATTTGAGAGCCCTTGTTTATGTATTTATGTATGTGGTTACCCTAAGGTCTAGGAGCATGATAGGGGGAGTGGGCTTCCAAGTGAGTGTTGGGGTCATGAGGAATAGACTGCCAAGAAATCCTTCAGATAGGTGTCAATGTCTAGACCACTAGGAAATCTCATTGGGAGTTTATTGTGTACATAAGTGATAATTTAATAAATTAACCCTAGGTGGGATGGGTAGTAGTATTTCACATTAATAAGATAAGAAATGGATTTGTGTGCCCCAAATCATGGCCCTAGAGTACTAGTACAGGCTCAGGATGAGGTTTGGGAAGGCCTTGGATATCAAGGTAACTCCCTTGATTTTGTCAAAGGTTGAGATGGTTTTGTATGAGTATCACAGGTGTTGGGACGGAGTTCCTAGGAGATCCCTTTGTTATTTTATGGTGATAGCATGTGATGACGCTCTTCCCTACATGTAGGTCCTAGTTCCTTATGTCTTATTTTGTTGGGAAACCTCTAGATTCCTTATGCTTTTGATTTAGCCTTATGATGAGATATGAATCTTTACACTTGTGGTTGCTTTTCAGTTATGGATTTTTCTATATCCTTTGGTTGTTGGGTTTCACCCTAGATCCAAAGTATGTGTGGGATCTTATGTCATTCTCTAGAGCACGAGGGGTGGTTCCTTATGGTTCCACATGTTCACGTGGTTTGACTCCTTCTTCCATTGGGATGTCTTTCTCTTTGTTGGATGTTCGTGTGCATGGATATGGATTCTTATTTATTTAATTGGTACTTGGACTTTTGGAGTAGATGTTATGTACTTTTATGGATTAAACCATATGTTGTAAGATGTATCATGAGGTGTTCATTTAGTAGATTAGGAGGCTATGTATCATGATTTAAGAGGAAATTGTAATCATATATGTAGTTGGATAATGAAATAGTAGACCGTGATTATGATTCTTGTAGTGGAAGATGTTGTTGAACTCTCGTTTGATATATATTATACCTCGGTTATTCATCTGTATTGTAAATGAAGATCATAGGCCTTGTTGAATGGATGGTGCTTTTTGGATTCAAAATATATGTGCTCTTATGTTATTTAAACACGAATATTGGTATAGAGAATGAGAAATGATTATGATCTTGAAATATTATTTGAGGAAATCATAATGGTTATTCATTGGTTGGAAAATAAGGGAATAGGAACATTTGGATTTGGTGCATATAAAATGATTCCTATGATATTAGATGAAATTATTATTAGTAAGGACATGATTGAATTATATGATGTTGTTTATGTTCTTAGTGTGATGTTAAGTAATTGCATTGAGATACCCAAGGGAATGATAATCTTTGTGATATTGTTTATTTTCGCTTAGGTACTTATGTTCTTATGATACTGTTAGGATTGATTATGCTCATGCCTAGATGATGTATATATTTTTTTTAGAAATCATGCTTAGATAATGTTTATGTTTATTTGAGTTATATGTAGTGAAATGAAATTTTAAAAAAAAATGGTATCTCTATTTGTTAGTTAGATGGTTATATTTCTCTAGGGTATTTTGGCGGGCATTACATTTATACATACATATGTATATGTATATGTATATGCATATGCATATGCATACATATATACACATATATATACATACATATATAGATACATACACATATATATGTATATATATACATATACATATATATATATGTATATGTATATATGTATGTATGTGTGTATATATATATATACACACATACATACATATATACATATACATATACATATACATATATATACATACATACATATATGTATATATATACATATACATACACATATACATATATCTATACATATACATTTACATGCATATGTATGTATGTATGTATGTGTGTGTGTGTGTGTATATATATATACATGAATATATATATGTATATATATGTATATATGCATGTATATATATGTGTGTGTATATATACTTATATGCATATATATAGATAGATATATACATATATATACATTTATACATATACATATGCATACGTACATATCTACATGCATACATATATGTCTATATATGTATGAATGTAGATATGTACGTATGCATATGTATATGTATGTATATGTATATGTAAATGTATGTATGTATGTATATATATATATGTATGTATATATATATATATGTATGTATATATGTATATATGTGTATATATACAAGTATACATATACATGTATACATGTATACATATGTATATACATACATATATGTATATATATACATATGTATAGATGTATATACATATATGTATGTATATACATATGTATAGATGTATATACATATATGTATGTATATACATATGTATACATGTATACATATATATGTATGTATGCATGTATATATATGTGTGTTTGTGTGTGTACATACATACATACATATATATATACACATATATATGTATGTATGTGTGCATGTATATATATACATGTATACATGTATATGTATGTATGTGTGTGTGTATGTATATGTATGTATATATGTGTATATACATACATATGTATATGTATATATATATATATGTGCATTTATGTATATATACATATGTATATATATGTATATGCATATATTTATACACACATACATATGTATATATATGTATATGTCTCCATACATATATACATACATACATATGTATATACATAAATACATGCATGCATACATACATACTAATGAATACTAAGAGGGGGGTGAATTAGTATGCCTAAGAACTCAACCAAACCCTTAAACAATTTTCCAGTAGACCGGTGTAGTAGTTTAAACAACAACCTGGTTAAAACATAAATAAGCCAAATAGCAAATAGAGCATTCACCCACAGAAGCACAATCACCATAACACAAGATATTTTGATGTGGAAACCCAAATGAGAAAAACCACGATGAGTAAAACTCACAAGTCAACCATCTGTAGAATAGTAACCAGACCGATTAAGGTTAGACCGGTTAAGGCCTTACAATGTTCTTCACCAGAACAGTTCCTATTAGGAATCCAGATCTTTGTTAGGAGATAAGTCCTGTTAAAGACTACCCTGTTAAAGGATTTTAGATCCACAACTGTGAACCACCTTGTTAGAGGATTTACAATAGGCTTGGCTAGGCCTACCCAGTTAAGGGTTTTAGACTTGTCAAAGTAATTAGTAATCAACAAGTGAATGATCTAGAAAATAGCATAGAATGCTTGATTAGATCCTTGACAGTTCTCCATTAATGTATTACAACATTACTTCAGTATTCTATCCTTTGCACTCACAAGCTTTGCAGTGAGATGATTTCCTCATATAGGAATCTTATTTCATGTCGGTCCAATAAAATTAGACTACAATTTCCTAGGTACAGTACATCTAGACATATTTGGTAACATGGCACAGAAACACCGCCAAAGTGTTGGTGGATGATAACTCATCACAATTTAAAATTATACCGATTTGACATAGTATATTAATTACCGGTTAATGAATAAAGACTAGAAAAACTAGAACATAATGTTCTAATCAAGAAGATTAACTGTCACTAGGGGTCCTTGTTCCGCTTGAGGTCTTCATACTGCTTCGATGTCTTCATACCGCTATGACTAGCAAGCTTCTTCTTCAAAACACCGATAGTCTTCTACAAATAAAGACTATACATACAATGGCATATAATACCGGTGTGAACAACACAACACATATTACTAGTGAAGAGTAACTCATACATAAAATAAGTGTGTGTCCATCAATGACAATCACAACTTAAACATTATCAAAATACCAACAATCTCCCCCTTTGACATTGATGGCAACACTTAGGAAATTTTTGACATCTAAGTGCTTACAAAATAAAAATAAATGACATAATCAAAATTACTCCCCCTAAGCATATACACTACTCCCTTTGCAAAAATTACAAGTATGTGCATGAAATTTTCAATACTACTCCCCGTTTGCCAACAATGACAAAGTAATGCAAACACTTCCTTTTTCACTGAAATTTACCAAATTTATATTGCATAACATAAAACAGAGTATATGTTCATGACAATAAAGAGTAAAACTTCTCAAAAAGAGATTTAAAGTTTTTCAGAAAATTATTCATGTCTAAAGACCATGAATCAAGAAGTGAGGTAGCAATTTCACTCTCGGTCTTCATTTGGAAGGATAATTCTTCCATTGCATTAATAGTGCTCATCTTCTGTGTTACAGTAATAGCCTCCAAGTTCAGGAAGCACTTCTGAAGAACCTGCAATTTTTGTAATAGAAGCAACTGGAGCTCCTGTAGATCTTGAGTCCGCTTACAGATCTTTGATTCAATCTTTGCAATCTAATGCTGGTGAGTGTAAATAGTTTGTCCTTACACTATGAATGAATCATATGGCAATTTGAAGTTGTTGATATACTTCTTTAACTCCGATTGGAGTTGACTCTTCTATTTCAGAGCATCTTCACAAAATAGGTGAGGTTGGCATATTTTGCTCAAGAGTAGGTTGCCTTCACTCATAGCTAAATTTATATCATCCTTCTTCTTAAGTAGTTTTTCTCTATCTACATCCATTTTCTTTACTAATGAATCTTTTAGAGCTTTTTCATGCTTCTTCTCTGCAGAAACCTGGGTAACATCTTCTAAAGATTGCACTTGATCATCTACCACTATACAAAGAAGTTTTAACTTGGCTAGCGAGGAATCGGTACTGGGAAGGTTAGTACTAGGAATTAGATTGGAAAGAGTGTCAAGAGAAAATTGAATGACATCTTATTCTTTCTTTTTCCTCAGTTCTTCCAATCTAACCTGAGCTAGTTGAATGCTCCTTAGTAGCTCACTTTCATCAACCGATTGAGTAAGATAGGCAAGAGTCAAATCGGTGGGATTGATGGGATCAACCTACTTAGCTTGATCTTTAGTTGCCTTAGGAGTCTATCCTCCTTCCTTTTCCTTGATCTCCTCTTGTCTTTTCTTCTCCTCTTCTTCTTTTTCCTGGGCTACCTTGGCAGCCTTCTCTTCTCCTGTTCCACTCTCATCTTCTCTTCTTCTTTCTTCTACTCTTCTTCCCTATTTTTCTCTTCTTCCTTTTTCTTCTCATCTTCCTTCTTCTTCTTCTCTTCTTCCTTCTTATTCTCATCTTCCTTCTTCTTCTCCTCTTCTTTCTTCTTCTCTTCTTCCTTATATGCTCTCTCTTTCTCTTGTCTTGCTTTCTCCGCTTGCTCTTTCTCTTGTTTTTCTTTTTCTAGTTTGTCTTTTTCCTATTTCTCTTTTGTCACTTTCTCATCTTTTTCTTTCTCCACTCTCTCCTTTTCAACTTTCTCCTTCTCTAGAGTGGTATCCTCAACATCTAGTGCATCAACATCAATGGGTTCATTTTGATCTTCTATTCTTTCACCCAGACTGTTGAAGATTTTATCTAATTTGGCTTTGGATAGATCAGGCTCTTGCTCAGCTAGTCGATTAGCTTCGGATACTTTCTGCATTTTGACAACTACTTTAACCTGCAGATGGGTGTCTTTTTCCACTTCAAAGGTTTTGCTACCGAGTAGCTGAAGTCTCCTTTGTACCGATTAAGAATCTCAAACAATTCTAAATTAGAGGCATCATGAAAATATTGGGAAAAAATTTCTTCCCTAATTTCTTGCTCCTTTTCAATGACAATGCGCCATTTATTATCCAAATAATTATACAAAGAATTAGGAACAACAAGCTTAATGTCAATCGGAGATCGATCATTATCACACAAATATTTAATTACCTCTATCTCTAGTTCTTCCTTTTCACTATCGCTAAGATCATCAAAATAATCTTGTAGATTGTCAAGTAATTTCCTTTTAACATTCTTCATAATTCTTTGAAAATGTGTCATAGGCTAGTAAGAAGAAACATGTATATTTATCGGTGTAGAGGTTGTTGGTAGATTACCAGTGGACTTCATCTTCTTGCTTGATTGCCTTATCTTCTTCATTTATACCTCCAGTTCAATGTCTTCTGAATCCGGTGAATTATTCCTGGTTTTTTTCTTCCTTTCGAATACCTTTGGCGGAATAGCCTCCAATTTCTTTTTGGCTAGTGAGCTCTTGGTCACTCTTGGACTGGCAGCAGATGTAACCGGTGCTGATGTCGATGGCACTGCTTTACTCTTTTTTTGCTTTGGTACTAAAATAGATTTGACCCTCTCGGAGTAAGTATTGGTCATCTTCTTCTTTGGATCCAGTGGTGAAGCAAGTAGGGTAGAGGAATACCCTGTGAGTATATCATTTACCACTTCATAGCCCATAGGCTCAACTTCATCTTCTCTGGGCTCGACCTCTTGCATTATGCAATGATCTATTTTGATTGTGAAACAGATATCATCTTCATATTTTTTAACTAGATCACCTGATATTCTCATTCTCTGGTTCATCTTTAGTTTGAACTTATCAAAATACTTGTTCAAAGTCTCTGGATACGCAGTTCCCACTACTTATAGACTCTCCTTTATTTGTCTGGAAACTGGTAGGTCACTCGACCATTGAACATCACCAACTCCTGGAAAATATCCTTGAAAATAGAAAAACAAACCAACAAGTAGCTAACCAAACTTAAACCTCAGAGTTTTATCCACTTTGATGGACTTCAGGTTCTCCATGAGTTGTTTTTGCATGCAGGTACATAAGTCACATTCTACATTCTCCTTGATCATCCTATAAGCGGCATGCACCACAGCTATAGGAATAGAATTTAGTCTACTAGCATAGAATACTCTATACCCGATTACCATGCATGCATATTTCACCAAGTCATCTTTTATGGTGTTTACAGTCATTGCATGTTGGTCACTCACAGAACCGGTGAGCTCTGTCACTTTGGTTTTGGTAATCAACAAGTGAATGATCTAGAAGATAGCACAGAATGCTTGATTAGATCCTTGACAGTTCTTTGTTAATGCATTACAACATTACTTCAGTCTTCTATCCTTTGCACTCACAAGCTTTGCAGTGAGATGATGTCCTCATATAGGAATCTGATTTCATGTCAGTCCAATAAGATTAGACTACAATTTCCTAGGTACAATGCATCTAGACATATTTGGTAACATGACACAGAAACACTGCCAAAGTGTCGATGGATGATAACTCATCACACTTTATAATTATACCAGTTTGACACAGTATACTGATTATCGGTTGATGAATAAAGACTTGAAAAAATGGAACATAATGTTCCAATCAAGAAGATTAGCTGCCGCTAGGGGTCCTCATTCCACCTGAGGCCTTCATACCACTTCGATGTCTTCATACCATTATGACTGGTAAGCTTCTTCTTCAAAACACCGATAGTCTTCTACAAATAAAGACTATACATACAATGGAATATAATATCGGTATGAACAACACAACACATATTACTGGTGGAGAGTAACTCATACATAAAATAAGTGTGTGTCCATCAATGACAATCATAACTTAAACATTATCAAAATACCAACACATACACATACACATCTCGATGTAAGAAGATTTACATGTTAAAATTCTTAATAAAAGATTTATATGTATATATATATATAAACACACACACACACACCTTGATGTAAGTAGATCTAAATGTTAAAATTCTTAGTAAAATATGTAATTAACTATATCATGTAATTTGAAGAAAATCCAAAAGAAGTAGGTTAACAAGAGATTTAAAGGAAATCTATATTGACAGGACAATGACAGTTATCATTTAGTAACTAGATCTAGATGGTTAGATGGAATTGAGAAAACCAATAGCACATTAATCAACATTCACACATTCAATTATGATACTAGTGCAATCATCTAAGATATTATAAAACAAATATATCAAATCTCATCAAATCAAATACTACAATATGCAGATAAAATTGAGACAATCTATCTTATACAAGCACTTTCAATCATTAATTCCATAAATTTATCTAATTTTTGAGAGAAAAATAAAACATTAATACCCATGATCAGAAAATTGATTCATGCACAAATAAAATGTCTTCCCTTGCATTAATAAAATTTCAAAAACTTGTACAAACTCAATAACAATCACACATTGAGATTCACAATGTATTTTTTTATACATAAAATGGATTTATAACCCTTAATCAAGATGCTTAGCACAACATACATAGAGTTTTGAGACTCCAAAATTTGTGGATCTAGACACCAGAATTTGGAAATCACCTTGATCAATCAAAAACCAACTAATAGTCACTTCAAGTTAAGTCCTACAACATCAACAAATTGGTTGTACAAAATATCAACAATTGAGAACCCTCAATGGCATGTGGATTTAGTATAATGAAATAAATAAATATCATCTTAAAAACGGGTGCCCCAAAACTCCACACTAACAAGGTATTTGATGTTTACACTTGAGAAGTACATTGACTATCATCTATGAAGGGATTGTGTTTAGGAACAAAAACTCTAGTTGGTTGACAACCATGCTTAGGAAGAAATGTGTAACACTTTATCTACTTTGTCTAGCTGTTTGAGAATGCATCTACAAAAAAATTCATTCTCTCATTTAAATCATCCAAGTCAGGGATATTGATATATTTTATTCAAATGCCTTGAGCATAAGTGGACATCTCTATATTTTTTCCCATTTCCTTCAAGTTGGATAATTCTTCCTATATTGTTTGTAGCTCAACATTTTCATGCATCAATTTATTGATGGAATCCTTAGAAACATGTTTGTGTAGGTTGTTTGTAAATTATTGGGCTATCCTTGGTGGTTCTCTCACATGTATTGGTGTTTCCCAAAAAGTTCAAGAAATGTTTCTTATGAACTCCTCAATTTTTGAAAACACTTTGTCTATAGAACGTTGGTTCTTCACCAATTTATCTTTACATTTCTTTAAATATTTGATGGTGATATGGGTGGCCTTGAACCATTCTTTGGATTTGTCTTAATTCTTTGTATCCACAATGAAATATTTAAGTAATTAGACTTTAATCTCTACAAGACCAATGCATAGTCCTCTTACATTATTAGACTTTCATTAGTACCCATGTAGATTTATTGTGTTAAGATGACCTCATCACTTGTTGAATGAGAGAATAGTATGGCCTTATTTATCACTTGATATCCTAAACTCTAAAGATATTCCCTTCACTCCTTTATAGTGAGTAGAAAAATTTAGCATCTTTTCTTAATGCTATTATTTAGCATCTTTTCTTAATGCTTCCTACAAGATTAATGAAAGGGTAGAAAAATCAATTGGACCCACAAAGTGAGTCACACAAATTTTAAGTTATACAATTTGGTCTTTTAGTTCTTCCTTTGTGGTCTCATACTTTTGCATTTATCTTAGAATGGTAACCACTTCTTGTTTTAGTGATTGATTTTCTTTTTCCTTTGCTTGTTCTTCCAAGTCCACTTTTTGAATATGGTAACCACTTCTACCAATGGGACCGATACCTAGGAAATCTTATTCTCTTTCTGGTTGAAGCCTATTGTAGACAATCTTTTCACTGTCTATTTCTTGCTCCCAAGAGTTTTTAAAGCTTCATCCAAAATTATAAAATCCTCTTCTTGTGGTTGATCCTATCTTCTTTATCTCTTTTGCACCACTTGGCCCAACCATATAGAAAGATATAAAGTATCATCCATGAGAGTAGGGGCTTTGGGTCCTTCTAGTTAATAATATTGCCACATTGTTTCTTTGATATCTCAACACCATCTTCTTCAAGTATTTCTTCTTCTTGTTTTTTTTTAATTTTCTTCTTATTCTTGAGGTCTACCTACATTCACGTCTTCATCCTCTACTTTATCATCTCATTTCTCATTGTTTTCTTTCACATTTACCTTATCTTTCTCTTCTAGCACATTTTGATTATTTTCTACACCATTTCCCTTTTCTTCTTCTTGTGCATCTTCTCCAAGAGGAGATTATACATGCTACATTTCTTTCTCTTGACTTGGTGTCACAATCTCCTCTAAATCATATCCCTTTTATTTAGCTTTGTCTTGTACATTCACTACTAGAGGAATTTCCTTATCTATATCCACATCTTTTTGAGTTGGATTTAATAAGGAAGTAATGCTAGATTCATTTGGTGAAGGATGTGATGGTGAACGTAGAGGAATGGATGTTGGTATTTTGAATATGTTGATATGGTTTTGTCATTGATGTCAACACTTGAGAAACACTCAGAGATCTTTGGTTATGTTCACCAGCATGATCAGTGACTTATGCACAGTCACTGGTATCTAGCTTACCGATAGGTTATATTGTTCACCAGCACTTGGAATGACTTGGAGATTACTTGGTTATGTCAAAGACATCATTTGGACACTTGGTTTTGGTGATTTATTCATTGGTCTAATCGGGTTTGCATAATTGTTGTTACCGACAAATAGGTCTAGGTTATGGACTAGCAAGCATATCTATTCCAGATCAGCATGGCACATCATGAAGATGATTTATTGTTATTGCAAATGCATTGAGCTGACATCATGCATCGCATATTGATTCATTTGTATTGATTTTATTGTAATATCTTAGTGAGCCGACCTACTCATTTGGTCTTAGGTTTTGGTATATATGTAAGATCTCATTTATGAGATTGTGTGGTAGAGTGTGGAAAAGGATTGTAAAAAGGTATATGTGAATATAAGCAGAGCTATACATGCAGACATCATTCAAGATTGAAGGAAGGTTTGAAGAAGGCATATGAGAGCTAAACCGGTACTGAATCTGGCATATGAAGATTCTATTTTGAGCAGTACATTATCATTGGATTTAACCATCCAATTGTAGTGAGTGTGACTCCCATTTTATGATTGAGTAGTGAGCTCTAGGCAGTTGGCCTTTCTGCTTGTGTAGATTCCATATTGTACACACATACTATCTGCAGTAGTATCATCTGATTATGGGTAAGGTTTCCCATTGTGGTTTTTCCCCTTACAGGGTTTCCACGTACAAATAATTGTGTTATGTGCTGTGTATGTTATTTGTCTTTTTGTTCCATGCATTAATCTTTACCAGTACTGCAATTAATTGATAAAATTGTCTACCAGCATAAAGTTTGCTTTACCTGTATTAAGCATTAAGTTTGGTTAAGTTAGTTTTGGTTTGTATTTATTGGACAAATGATTCACCACCCCCCCCCCCTCTCAGTTGCCTCTTGGACCTAACAAGCTTTAGGTTGAAGTTATGGTGAATTTTGAGGAGGTGAAAGATTATTTCATGGATATAGAGGAGGCAGAGATGACTCATGTGGATTATTGGAGGATGATGAATCTCTTTGTGGAGGAAAAGCAACTTGCTTAGCCTTGGTCCTCTTCTTCCTTTGTAGAGGTATCTCTTCTTCTTCTTTGTTATAAGTATGAAGTTCTAACTTCCTCTTGGCTATTTCCTTCTTATAAGTCTTAGATTCCCCTAGGATTATTTTACCTTTATCCTTAATGGTTATGATTTCAATAGAGTCATTTACCTTTGAAGACTCTCCTTTCTCTCCTTTCTTCGTACAAATAGTAGGCTTGGATGATTTCCTAGTCTTGGAAGATTTTGCAGACTTGATCTTTAATTTTCTAGCTACACCTTTTGATGATTTTTGTGACTTAGAGGATCCTCCTATTTTTTAAGATTCCCCTACTTTATTTTAGGGCTTCTCTTTAGGATCAGGTAGTTCTAGCATGGAAAATGGAGATTTGACCCAATATTTAGTCTGGGTTATTACTTGAATTTCGTATCTTCCATGCTTGTCACTATAGTGTCATAAATTGTAATCCTTTGATTATTGAGTCTAATTTCACACTCTCCTATCATTCATTTTGGTTTTCCAATTCCTGTAAGCATTGTAGGATCATTTCTAGCATTAAATTAATCCTCAAGTCAAGAATATGAGTCCTATCTTATTTTAAAACTTCAACACACTCTTATTTGGGTACTTACTTTAATTATTTTCTTTCTCTTATATCATTTTTAATCTATATGGGTCATATCCCCTTTTAAATTTCAAAGAACTTTTCCCCCCAATAAAATATCCTCAAACATATAAATTATAGATTAAATGTTAGTGCCCTATTATATTCTTGAACATATCCATATGCTCAAAAGGGGGGGTGAACCAACATACACAAAAAATCATTCATTGATACTTAAAACATTAAATCTAGATATGTAGAAGTAAAGAACAAAATAGGTGAAAGATACAAGGACTTGTGAACTAAAGATCACTTCTTTAGGGCAATATGCATTATCATAGACATCAGAACATTACAATGAGAAAAATTGGTTGAACTATAGTAGAAGAAGCATCTTAAAATGCTACTATTGCAGTCCTCTTTGAAACATAAATCTAATTCTATCACACAGACTTTGCATACTTCAAAAAATTCTAATTAACATAGATATTCACACTATGTTTGTAATACACTTTGTATTATAATTCACAAATTATTTGTTCCTTATGTATACCCTTCACAATATCCAGATACTTATATTAGGTCAACCAGATAGGACCCAATAAGTGAAATGTGTGACAACCCATAATTTGGTCCCAAAACATATTACAACTTTGCCAAAATAAGTTATGGATAAATCCAACATGTATAGTTGACCCTAATAATATGATATTATACCACCAATATGCTTCAACCCATAAAAAATAGGTCTAGACCAACTGCAATCATAGGAACACTCTGAGTTGGCCAAAAGCATCAAAATATTGTACCTCAAAATTAGATCTTCGACACAATTATCCTTCAAAAAAAATGTGGACAACTAGAGATGAAATGTGGCCAAATAACAACCATTCTCCATCTATTTACCAAAGTTATAGAACAATAGAATTCAATACACAAGTATATAGTAGATCATTGAATTGTCAAACATACTATGAAACTGATAGACTATGTATCAACAATGTGTGATAAATATTTCACCAAGGGACCAAAAAATATAGTCATAATCCAAGACACTATCCATATCATTTTCCCAAATCCACACTATCACAATTGTCCATGTGGAAGAATGCAGAGCATTATTCTTTATGACCTTAAACAACTCTTCTAACAAACTAGAATCAAAGGATTAATCAAGCATAACTTCTTTTGTATGTAATCAAAGTGACTAAAAACTTGATAGCATGCACAACACCCATTATCAAACCTAAATATAGATCTGCAAAATAAACTGATGGAATGTGGATAATTGTAGAGAAAAGTAATAACCTCTTGTCACATGAAAGCTCACAAATTTAACACTTTTTCAATTTTCTTTCAACTATTGGATTTCAAACTAAACCAACAAAATCAACAAGTCTTCTCCCAACTGACTAAACTTAATATAGGTGTCTAAGAACATATGATAAACCATAAGAATATACAACACCACATACCATTTACTCCTGATAGATAATCAAACAACTGATAAGCCTTCAGATAGATTATTGCACTAATGAACAACTTGTCACCATATCTCCAACTTACTATCATCTGAAATACTACCTTCAGTAGTTGATACAGTCATCATATTAAGTGGAAATACATATTTCCATACAATAGTGTTGACATCAATGACAACATACATTGTCAACATTATCTCACTTGGATCAACAAGTCTCTGACAATCTTCCCCGTTGTCGTTGATCGCAACACTATGTACATATCTACCAAAATTTGTATATACTCCCCCTTTGCATATTTCTCCCCCTTTGACATCAAAGGAAAAGGGCTTACTATTTTCATCGGTTAGAACTATATTATACATGCTCCCCCTAAGTATGTGTACACATTTAAAAATTCTACCCCTTGGATGAAGAGTGCCCAAAATTGATAGAAAAATACCTTAACAGTTCCTTTGGAGAGAAAAATACCTTTATATTACACATTTAAAACAACAAGAGTAGTTTCTAAATTAGCTAAGGTAGAAGAAAGAATGTTGTTCTCACACTCAAATTGTAAAAATAGATCCTCGACTACCCCAACATCATCCAATTCCTTCATTTTTTGTTCAACTTGTATTTCATCACTTAGAATTGTTGATAATACCACCAACCTTAGATCAATAGTTTCTCTTAATAAACCATTTTTTTTTCTTTATTTGATTCCTTTGTTCTTGTAATAAATCCAACTGCACATGTAATTGATCAATCTAGAAATGAAGGTCGGATCCATACACATATTTTTTCAAGTCATATGCACTATTCATTAAAGAATTTGGGACTTAATTGAGTCCATTCGTGCTTTGATATTCTTCGTGGACTCCAAAAATTTCAAGCAACATTTATATAGTCTTGTAGTTTCATCAACACTAGCATTGGACTTCTTTAGATTATCCTGCAACAAGGTGTGAGCATGAGTACACCTATCAAAAACCTTTGTTGTCCTACTTGTAGCATCGTAAATTATAACCGATACAATTTACACCTCATGTCTATGCTCCTACTTTAGTGTTTCCTATCTCTATCCCTTCTCTAGTTCTATTTTGGCCCTTTTTTCCAACCTAATGTCATGAACACCATTGAGTAGGACACATATTGGAGGTCTCTCCCCCATTTCCCTATGTGCTAGTCTTGTTTGTTGGAGGACCAGGGTTTGGAACACCTTGGTCTAGACCAGGGCACCCCAAAACACCCTATTCCCCCTTAAGCAATCCCTTTATCTCCTAGATGACATTTGGTTCATGTGGCTACACTTGATCGTTGGATGTCAACCTAATTAGTAATTTACCTATGTAACCCTATATAGAGGCATCCCATCAATTTATTTGATCAACACTCATATACCCTATCATTCATGCATATGTGAAGCATTCATCATCAAGCATTTTTAGATATTTAAGGTTGCATTTCATCCTTCAAGCATTGTGGAGAAAAGTTACATCAATCTTCATGCAAGCATGTGTGTGTGATTAGGTTTTTTATGTTTATGTATTTTTCATGCCATTACATTCAAAATTTGTGGTTACATTCAAAGAGCATTGCATCATCAATACTTCTATCAACAATTGTAGATACGAGGCATATCTCCTTAGCATTATTTCAATATTTACATTATTTCTTTCAAAGTTAATTCCTAAACTAGGGTTTTCCTATGAAAACCCTATCCACAACCCTATTTCCTTTCTTTCTATGTGTATGGAATAGTCTCAAGAGCTATACTTGAGAATTCTGATAGAGTTGATCGTGACGAACAGGTTCAACTTTAGACAAAGGAAAATTCAGAGGACTAGAGTGAATTTGTACTACCTGGTCCTGAAAAATTAGGTCAAACTTTTGGGAATAGGTTCTAAATATCTTATTTCCTAGATCATAGTTTGTGGCTCCACTAACATCTGTAGTAGTCTTTTTTTGACATTTTACTCCATCATTCCTTATTTTACCTAATTTCATAATAATCATCCAACCTTCAACTGGAAAGAGGGAGCAATACATTAACCGGTGAGTCTAATTAGAATTTTAGCCCTTTCCATACTTGGATTGTGGCTAGATCTATTAGGTTCACTACTCTTTCAATGTGGTGGTCCTCAAGGAAAGATTAGTAGAGTTACTATCCTTGTTGGTGAAACCCTAGTTTTTCCACCACTATAAATTTTGGTGAACCCGACTTCTTTCATGCTTATTTCTGATTTATGGTCTCATATCTGATTTGTAGACATTTAAACAATTAAATTTGCACTCATAAATCTTTTTTTCAATTAAAATACATAAAATTAGTGTTTAATTTCATAAAAAACCCTAATTTATTATTCTAAAATGGACTTGTGAGTTGCATAATTTCCCAATTGTGTTTCAGATCTGATTTAAGGTTTTTTATAATGAAATTTACTTAATCTGATTGGTTTTCTATTTCACATATAACTACATTGTTTTTTAGTTACATGTATCAAAATCATGTGTAGGATAATGGTTTCTGTAGACATCTAAAACTAATTAAATTAATTTTTTTTATTAATTTAGCCTTCCTACATAATAAATTTATTTAATTATGTCCATCCTTATTATTCTTATTCATTAAATCAAATTTAATTAATTTTATCACCATATTCTAATGATTAATTTGGCAATACATTAATTATTTCTTTATTCTTTTAAAGTTATCCAAATCATTATTTATTCTAAATTACAATTAGTTAATTAATTTTGATTAATTAACCTAATCATATGATCCCCACAAATTACTTCTTCTAAATCCTCACTTAGCCTAATTAATTCTTCTATAATCATTCTTATCATTATCATCCAATTTTAAATTCCTCCACTCATTCTCTCTCCTCATGTCACATCCTCCTAACTTTCCCACTTGCATTCCTAATGTCTCATTAATCAATCTAATCACCTTGATTAAGGATGGGTCAACTCTTCACCATAAACGGTTTTCCCATCTCACCTCCCAACCTTAAATGCCACCCACTTTTATCTATATAAGGAATTTTGAATTCCTTGAATCTCCCCATGCCCTCTCTTCCCAAGGAATTTTTAAATCCTTTTCTCTTTTCTTCTTCCCACACAATCCATTATTTGAGAGTTTTTATTTCTCTCATCCTGTCCCAAGGAATTTTAAATTATTTTTTATTCTCCCAATGTACCTGGACACCTCTTCCCCATGTAGCTTGAGGTATGTGGATACAAGAAATGCCTTTATGACAAATCTCTTAAATCCCACACCTTGTCCTCTAAATATTCTCTCCCACTTTCTCTCAATCTTATCCCTCCATTCCAAATCAATCTCAACCCTCCATTTTGGTCTCCTCCAATCTATAAATTGGAGTCTCCTCCTCTCATTTCTATATCCATTAAGTTAGTAAACTTATGTTGTCCAAGTGAGCTTAGCAATTACCCATCATATCTTTACTATGCCAAAACTATCCCACACTTAGCCAAATCCATCACACTTAATCACCCACTCTATCCATTATTGTTGTTATAGTGGAGAGAAATCCAAACATATCATAAAAAACCTATCCAATCAATAAAGAAAGGGGCACATCCTTTGCTTCACCGAAGGTTCAAACCGAGGGAGGAGGAAGGTATAACATTTCATTTTGCATGTTTGTTGAGTTATTTAGTGTTTTATGAGTTTTATATGCATTTGAATATTCTAACCCATTTCCTCATCTCCATTTTGGCATTCCCAAAGGGACCCACTTCATGGGTCAATCTAATCTTTTTCTATTGTTTGAATGCCCTTTAGTTTGTGGGTCAAAATTCTGAGCGAAAAAGAGCTTTTTTGGGCAGTTTCAGGGATTTTGTGCTTGTGTTGAGGCAAATTGAGTCTTTCCAAGACTGTTTTGTGCCTATGTAGGCTAGATCTATACCTGTGTAGGTGATATCTATGCCTATGTAGCCTAGACCTGCGCTTGTGCAATGTTCTAGGGCAATTTGCCATAGTTGCCTTAATGTGCAAAATTACTCACTTTTTTATGCTTATAGGGCTAAAATAAGACTGTTAACTTATCAATCAAGTTAAAATAAACTCATATAGTACTAATTAGGCTTTGGTTAATGAAAAACAACTATTCTTTCTTTCTTTTTTTATGCAATTGGCTTAAAAAGCAAAAAATATCAATTTGGGGCTTTAAAATGAACACCAAATGTTTTAATTTTTCTTTAATTCAATTGCAATCAGTCTAATTAGGACTTAGAAAGGTTGAATGAACTCACGTATTATTAATTAGGAGGGAAATGAAAAATAATTTCTGACATTAGGGTTATTAGGGTTTCTAAGTGAGCAAAGTTCTACATTTCATCCTAAAGGGCTTAGAACTTCTGCATTTCTCAATTTGTGAGTTTTGTTTTCTTTCTTAGGCATGGATCTACCATGGGAAACTTGAATTTGAGTGAAATATTGATGATATGGTTAATTTTGAGCTCAAATAGGGAAAATTTCTCATAATTAGGGATTACATGCTCATATTAACCTTCATTTGTGCAAAATTAGCCTCTATTTTACTGAACCTCATTGTTTTGCAAAGGCACTACACCCTTGTACCTATGTAGCACTTTTTTGTGCCTATTTAGCACTTTTCTTCACTCGTGTTGCACTTTTTTTTACTTGTGTAAGACTTTTATGTGCCTATGTTGCACTTTTTTGCACTTGTGTAAGACTTTCCTACACTCGTGTTGGGCCTTTTTGCGCTTGTGTTGTCTCTATTCTATGCATGTGTAGAGGTAGAGTCTCATTTATAATCTTAAAATTCAATCATTAATCATGTCAATGTTAGTTCATTATCATAGAATAGGTCTTTTTTGTTATTGATGATTTGTGTAGCAACTTGGCACTCGTTGGGAAATGACATGCATTGAAACTACTAACACTTCTTGTAGCACGCTTGTCAAAGGCATTTGGTTTTTCCACTAGTTTAGTTTGTTTCTTTTTACATCTTATATTACCAAACGCTTATATGTGGGATTAAAAGGAGTACTTGTATTATGTAATATGTGTGCTTGCACATTTTGTAGGATGGACCCAATGTCACACCTATTATCCTCTTCCCTCGCCTTCGTGGATCTTTGGTGAAGAGAAAGGTGATTGACAATACCCGTCTTTTTCTTTTAATATTTGAGGGGTATCTTTTATTGGATATTTCATCACCCCACACAGGTACTTTGAATTGGGACATGCAACGGATATCATCTCTCCTGGTGCAATCTTGAGTAGTGTCTTTCAAGCCACTATACAAAAAACCTGGTCAAACGGCCATAGTTCTAAGTGAATTTGACATATGTGGAGGCCTTCTCTACACTAATAAGATTAGTTAAATCTTTAAGTGGATTTCTTCACAAAATCATTGTTGGACTAGACCCATCAAAAAATTATTAAGAACATTGTTGTAGTAGCCCAAATTCCACATTTTATAGTGCAGGGAGTGTGGATTGTACCCCAAAGTAATCTCTCATGTACCCACTCAAGATGAGATAGGAATCCCTCGATTAAAAGATATTTGGATCTTTGGATCTTTGGGGTAAGAGAATCTGGTATGCCTAAGAAGTGTGTGTCGTGGAGTGGCCAGTGCTACCAAAATCTCTATATGTCTACTTGTTTGAGGTATAACTATGTGTGAGAGGTGCCATTGAATAGTTTCTAATTTCCAACCTAGATAGTATATTTTCAAGTGTCTTCATTGTGTAAAACTAGTGATTTTGTTATTGGGCCAATCTATGCCCACCTCACTTTCATGCTTTTCATAAAGCATTATCCTTGGTCAATGTGCTTGTCATTGTTTGATTTTTCTTGCCAAGAGTAGACACATTCCATCCCTCCCAACATTTGACCAACTTTCACTCATGCACCATAAAAAAAGTCCCTTAAACATCCCAAAAAGTCCATCTATTTCCAAGTCAAGAAGAAGAAGCCTAGCTACAAACAAATCCTCAAGCATTGCAAATTCTTGTATATCAACCGCAATGTCTTGTTGAAACATCACACCTTTTTGCATCATTTACATGATTACCTTCATGGTTATAACAATGAATTTGATGAGGAACCTTTGAGAACCTAAGCTTTTCATCAAAGATTAGGCTTATCTCAAAGCATCAATAGGAGTGGTCGCATCTCTTTTTCCAACTTGCCCTATCACAAAATCACTTATTGAGTCACTTGTCTATCTAAGATAACCTTCATTTTCCCCACATTTCTTTTCTTCAATCAATCCATTTTTTCTTCCATAATAATTGCCATCTTTTCTAAGGAATTAGTATATCATCAACCTTATTCCAATCAATCAATCAATCAATCTCCCAAATCCAAGGTCAACACTTTGCAAAAGTCTGACTTAGACCTTTATCTTAATCAAATCCACAACTAGCCTTGTGCTTGAGATAGAATCTACCTCAAGTATATTGTTTAATTGATCCAAATCATTTGGGTTAATAAAAAACTTAATCCTTTAGCTCATTTTGCTTAGGAATGAATTATATCCTAGTAGAACAAGGTTTAATCAAAATCTTAATCTAAGGTCTAAGTTTGGCCTAGCATGGTTGTCACCTCTCTTTGTGACCCATGCTATTTATGCCCTAATATAAGGGCTAATATATCATCCAATCCATTTTTTCCTACTCCAAGGACCATCCAAATTAATCTTCATCCAATCTTAATCAAGATAAAACCAAAACCTGATAAGTCCTTTTCATCACTCTCCCTCTCCAAATCCAATCTATTCCATAATCCTTACCATTTTTTTCTCATCTTTTGAAGTTCACAAAAAGTAAAAAAGGTCGTTGAGGCTAATGAAATTCCTAAGACTAGTCATCTCTTTGACCAAGATCCACAAAAAGAAGAAGAACTTGTTGACCAACCCAAGCTTTCTCCACATGTGCAATCCTTCACAAAGGATCCCTACAATCAAGAAATGATGGAGAGATTTTTCAAACAGAATCCCAATACGCTCATAGCTTAACTCATCACCCAAGGGGCATGTTTGCCCCCTAATTTTGACCGATCCACCCTTGACAACCCACCAGAAGGATAAATCATACACAACTTCATTCTTGAACTCCTTTTTCATCCTCCACCTGTGACTTCTGTGCATGTGACCACTTTGCCTTCAATTTTTATCCCCCCAAACATCTCCAATACCCCAAGGTCATCCATACCTCTTGACAACTCAAACAACTACATCAACACTAGCTTACGTCCCACCAATACCATTTGTGAGTTGCATCCTCAAATCGCTTATCAACCCCCCATTTCCTCTTACCAATATATTGGTGGTGGTGGTGGTATCCATTCCATGTCCAACCAAATCCCAAGGTCTAATATGGGTCACTATGTCCCTGATGTCCATAATAAACAACCTAACCTCATGAAGGAAATTCAGGATATGAAGGACCTCATCAAAAATTTCAAGGATGGGACTAATAAGAGACCTTATAATTTCAAATAAATATGTCGTTATCTGTATGACCCTTCCATTTTGGTTGCATCCTACCCTCTAGGTTTTGAAAAGCCCAATTTTAAGAAATAAAGAGATAAATGTGACCCTAAAGACCATGTTCATGAATTCTTTATCCTTTGTCAAGAGGTCTCCTATAGTGATGTCTACCTTAGAAGACTTTTCCCTAAAATTCTTAGTGGAGATTATCTTGCTTGGTTTTCCACCTTACCTCATGGCTCCATCAAGTCCTTCCCAAACCTAGTAGAGAAGTTTGTATCCCATTATTTTTATAACATTAAGAATAATGTTTATATGATGGACATGCAATACAAAGCAAAGGCCCAGAGAAAACTTGCCAACTTACTTCAAACATGGCTACATCTCATCAAGAATTTTCCTTGGGACATACCAGGGTCATAAAAAATTGAGCTATTCCAACGCAACTTGATACCAGAACTATCTAAACCCTTGACTTGCCAATGCTTGAACACATTTTAACAAATCACTAAGAAATGTCTAGCCGTAGACCGTGTCCTCCTAGAGGAAGGAACACTAAAAAATTACCAAATATCTAATCAAGATTCCTCCTCGTATAATGACAAGACCAAGTATTGGTCTAAAAACAAAAACATCAACAATGATAGAGTCATCGATGCCAAGCATGTCCAGATTGTGACCGTTGTTGGCAATTTGGAGGAATTGATTATGTGTTGCATGGTTGGCAACACCAACTATTTTGGTTGTTTACTAGTGTTTATGGTGAAAATGGATAACAATAATAATGATATTAAAAGGCTAAATGAATTCAACCACAAAACCCTAGCCTAACAACAACAAAGATCCACCATAACATATGAAGATTACCTAAGGCAATGCAAATCAAATGAAATCACAAAGATTATACCATCACATGTCCAATAGGGTTTGGATCTCCATTCTTCCTATCTCCATTGATCTTGCTTGATATATTTGCTCTCAGATTTTATGTGCACAAGAGCTCAACAAAGAACGGAATGTGGTTGCAAGTAGGATCTCCTATGTTCAAAAGCGTAGTGTAGTCAATTAGTCAACGGGGGGGTTTGATAATGAAGGAAGCATCTCCTTATATAGAAGACACTATATGAAATGGACGGATAAGATTGAGAGGTGTAAAAGGAGGTCAGCTATGATTAGAGGGTAGGTAAAAGAAGTAATAAAATAATGAAAGGGGTAGGTAGTGTATGAATTAAGAGATGAATGGCATGTGTCATGGGTAGAAAAGGTTAATGAATTAATTAAATAAATAAATAATTATTTAATTAATAGAAGAAGTGGGATCAATTAAATAAATAAGATATTTATTTAATTTAGGAAAAGGATAATTTAAATAAATAAATGTATTTATTTAAATGAGAAATAAGGCTAGAAGAGGATAAATGAATTAATTAAATAAATAAAGATTTATTTAATTAATAGAAGAATTAAGCTTAGATAATTAAATAAATAGAATATTTATTTAATTAGACTGGACAATTTTGGGTGTCTACATTTTGCCCCTCTTTGAGACAATGCGGCTTGTCGCGTTGTTTCAAAGAAGATAATATGTACTGATACAAAGTTGCCCCAAGATGGGAATGATATGCCCCCTCGAGAGATTGGATGAAAATGTCTAGAAAGATCGCAAACAATCTCTCGATAAGAAAGAAAGGCTAGAATGGACTGACCGGATAGAGTGACAGAGTCATGGGATAAAGAAGACTGACTCGGGCTAGGGTATGCTAGAAGATAGACCACAAGGGGAAAACATCCTCATTGTCATCCACACATCCAAGAGATCACAGTGCAGAGAGAGAATAAAGTAGCAACAGTCAGCAGCGATGGCATTGGTTCACATATTCGATCGCGTTCACCGATTTCAGAGGCCAACAGGGGCAGGAGAGCCTGTAAGTACCACAAAACCTTCTTGTACTTTGATGCATTTATTGTTGTCATTAATGCATGCTAGGTAGACTAATAAATGCGCTTAGAATAGGGTCCAAAAAATGTCAAAAATGTACAGGCGCATTTATGCGGTCTAAAAGAGCGTTTATGTCATGAAAACACATTTGTGTCCAAAAATGTGAATTTGTGTCTTCTAGGTCAAATTGGCAGTTCTATGATGAACATACGCTGTCGATTGGATAAGCTGATGAGAGGATACACTCAAGCAGGTCCTCTAGGGAAAACTAGGATAGCAAATAGGGCTAGGATTGACAATTCTGTGATAGAACATACATTGCCAATTAGGAAACTTCTCAAGAGGATTCACTCAAGCAGAGGCCCTAGGATAGGATAGATCAAGGCACTTTGTGATGAACAGTGAGTACCAAGATATAGTACTTTGTGATGAATAGGGAGTACTAAAATATGAGCAGCACTTTGTGATGAACAGTGAGTGCAAATGTGAGTAGCACTTTTTGATGAACAGGGAGTGCCAAACACGTAGTACTTTGTGATGAACAGGGAGTACCACTAGGATAGAAGCAACACTTTGTGATGAATAGTGAGTGTCACTAGGACTGAGATGATTGATTTGTGTGACTACAGGAGTATTTGGCTATGCTGGAGTCACGGGAGAGATTCCCATCGACTCAGAGGTTGCAACCTGAGTTGACAGCGGAGGACCGAGCTGCGATTGAGGCTATGGGATTGAGACATATTCTATATGTGCCTGAGTTTCGGGCGAACATGAGATTGTTGACTGCACTAGCGGAGAGGTGGCACTCTAAGACTTGCACTTTTCATTTGTCGATGGGGGAGATGATAGTCACCCTGGAGGATGTATACAGGATTCTGTGGATACCGATCGATGGGGAGCTAATTCTGTACGATTGAGACGGAGACAGGGATGCCCTTAGATGAGTGTTCTAGGATCTAGGACTGGAGATGAGGGTGGGACATGTGGCATGGGATACCATGACATGGATGGGATTAGCACTACCAACAATGTTGGCAGGAGTTATCAGTGGGTTCCTCTGTCTGGATAGGGCGACATGAGGGGTGGCTGCAGAGGACACAGGGGCCAGGAGAGATGATCTTGGGGTGGGTCCTTCTAGGGCTTAGACTTCGTTGAGGCCAGCCAGCTCTGAGGGAGGGAGTTCATCATAGCCATAGAGGGCTCCCTATGTATCAGTATTGTACCATTTTTGTATGATGATGTAGACACCTGCGGGTGATTGTAGCCATATGATTTTGACATCATTGTATCATGACACTTTATATATATATATATGAGATGATTCATCTTTGCGGTAGCTAAATGCATGTGTACCTATGTGATGTATGTTTCTATGTGATGCTTATGATATGGATGCAAATATGTATATGATGCAATGCAATATATTTTTTCATTCTTTTATGTTTTATATGTTATGCATTTGTGAATGTGAATTTATGAAATGCAGACGAATATGATAATGCAAATGTAAATTGTGCTAACAGGTGTTGTGTGCAGGATATGATGTAGTTGTGATATCTATATGTATGTATGAAATGCTTATATGTGATAATGCAGGTGCAACTACATAAAATGCAAATGTTTTTGGCATGTCATTATACTCAGTTATGTGATAGTAGGCTACGCGGACTCAAGAAGGACGATGGAAGTCAATCAAGAAAGGGGGATGAAAGATAGAAGATATGAAAGTGAAAGAGATTCTTGTGCATTATCATCATTGAGATTTATTATGGCAAGTAGGTTATGACAATCGAGGCATATGTTCGACCCAGAAAGTCATTGTACCTGTTTGCATGGAGATAAGATAGTCACAAACAAAGAATGCTCCAATTCATACTAGACTCACAGTATCCTCATATCCTTGGACAAGTCATAGAACTACTAAGAGACAATCCATAGACAACAAAGAAAAATAGGTGATGATACCCCATCCTTGCCTTTCTAGTCAGAGACATCCTAGAAAAGCTAAAAGACATGTCACCAAAAGATAAAATCAAAAAAGAAAACCAAGACTCGACACCAACATCTACTGTAGTCCTCAAGTGTAGTGTCTCTTGTCACTTGTATAATTCTTATTTGATTGTGGTCACAATGTTTACTTTCATAAAAAGGATAGATAACACTGAACCATAATGTTGTTTGAGTCTGTTGAAAGATTTGATTTGTTGAATCCCATTGTTGCTGCTATGTCTCATCTAAAACTGACTAAATCCATGAAACTGATACTTTATTGTGGAGAAAGTGAAACTTTATTGTGGATCTATGATGTAAATGCTGCTTTATTGTGGATTGTGCATGGATAGACTGAAGAAAAGTAGAAGAAATTGTACTCCTCATAATAGGCGATGCTCTCAGTTCCACACCCATTACTAGACGTAGGATTTTCCCTAGCCATAGATAGGAGCTGATTTATTATGAATGGAAAGGAGTGAAAAGGAAGGTTTGTTATGAATGGCAAACCAATCTTGGGTAGATCAATAACAAGCCATGATGGGAATGGATAAGTTTATTATGAATGTATAGGTTGTGAGTGTGTGCAAAAAGTGAAAGGATGAAATTAAATCCTGAAGGAGGGAGGAGCAATGTCTCTACTCATGGTGTCGGTGACTCGGTTTTCACCATGGTACTTGCCCAGGGAGCCACCGAAGTGGTTTTCACCATTGGACGAAAATATTTTTCTCTTTACTTTTTTCAATTTTTCAATTTTTTTTTTGTGCCACAAGGTGCCTGTTTGCCAGGTTTTCACCAAGTAATGATTTTTTTTAATTTGTTTTTGTATTTTTTATTTTTTTTTATTTTTTTGTGTCACTAGGCGCCTGTTTGCTAGGTTTTCACCAAGTAACGATTTTTTTATTTTATGATTTTTTTATTTTTTTATTTTTTTATTTTTTAATTTTTTTTGTATTTTTGAATTGGGGTACTATGAAGAGCTATGTGTAAAACCTGCGAAGGTGCATGCTATTGATAGGATCCTCCAAAGGTTCACCCTCTATGGTTGAGAGGTGATATGCACTAGATCCATATGTTGTTGTGATGATATAAGGACCAAGCCAGTTTGGTTCGAATTTGCCCTTCTTCTCTCTGTCTTGCTGATTTTTAGGATTTTCTTTGAGAACCAAGTCACCTACCTCAAATGTACGAGACTTGACTTTATAATTGTAGTTGCATTGTTCCTTGAATGAATGATATGTAGCTCGAGTGACTGTCTTCTTTAATAAAGGAACTGAGATAGAATTACTAGTGTGTGGACTACATAGTCCCATATGCATGTCACCTAAAGAAGTTTGGGCATCCTTGATAACAAAGTCCCTCGAGGAAGCTCCATTAAAGGTCCATGATGTATCACCAGAAGGGAAAGGATGTGCAGAACAAGTGGATGAGTTATGAAGGCTTATGACTGTGAAAAGAAGTGAAAGTAGGATAGCATGATGGAGACTTATGATCAACAAGTATGCTTTTTGACTTGAAATTTTAGAACTTTTGCCCCCGGTTATTTTGATATTAGGGGAGATCATCTCTTTCTCTTTTTCCTTCATAGGATTTTTATCCTTGACTTTGATTTTTGCAGAGTCCAATAGCTTTTGATTTTGATTTGGACTAAAGCACTTTTCTTTATTTTTGACCTTTAGATTTTTCTTTTCAAAGCTCGATTCTTGATCCCCAATGACTAAGGGCTTTTGTGATTCTTGTTGATCCAAGTCTAGAAGTGGAGTGGAAATGGAATGAGTGGATGATATGGTAAAGCTATGTGAGTTCTCAAGAGGGCTAGCGATACGTTCAATAGATTCTTTGTTGGAACCACTCTTAGGACTATTGATATCAAGAGTTGCTTGCACCGCTAGAGGAGATTTGCATTCAGACTTAGTAGCGACAACAGTAGGTGGTTCACACCCAATTCCCTGGCATTGCAATTTTTTTGTAGGTTGTTCTTGTCGACTAAATACCTTAGGAGATAGTGGGAGTTGATCAACATGAAAGATATACTCACCACATCCCATGTCTTTAAACTTGAACTTTTCTTGAGCTCTGATTGTTTGGATGTAGAAGCTTTTAATAATTCTAGATCCACATATGTTGATGAAGGAATAGATTCTCTATTAACAGGAATTATTATTTCTGATCTAGGTCACAGATTGTTGCAATATATGAATGGATTTGGGTCAGCTTTGACGGTCACTTCAACTCCATTGTGTGGAAACTTGATACATCGATGATATGTAGATGGTACTGTGCTCATCTCATGAATCCATGGATGTCCTAACAATATATTGTATGTGAGATCCAGGTCTAGGACTTTACAAACCACATCCTTTGTAACTGGCCCAACTCTGAGAGGTAAGGTGACTGTGCCTTTGGATGAATGCTCTTCATCATCATATGCCTTGATGGTAATTTTGTTTGTAGCATTCACATCTTTTTCAGAATATCCCAATTGTATTATTGTGTTCAAAGTACAAATGTTTAGACCAGCTCCTCCATCTATCAAGACTTGTTTTATTCGATGTTTGTGTAGGAAGGCTTCGATGTGTAAAGGTGCATTATGTCGCTGACTTACAGAGGCATCATCAGCTTCTGTGAATGTAATGGAGTGTGGAATGGAAAGGTATCCCACCATGGCTTGAAACTGGTCCACGTTCAGATCAGTAGGGATAAAAGTGTCTCTCAAATTTTTGTCAAGAATGGCTTTATGTGCGGGGGATATGCGTAAGAGCTCAAGGATTGAGATAAGTGTGGGTGTCTTCCCCAACTATTCTACAAGGTCATACTCAGGTTTGGTTGATGAGGAAGCGGTGTTTTTGGCTGGAGCACCTTGCAAAGTGAATTTACCTCAACGGGTTGTAACATGACATTCAGAGGTAGGTTCGGAAGAAGATCCAATTCCTTTCCGAATGATCTTGGGTCTCTGGGTAGAATTCTCAGGGGTTTTGTCCTTGATGATAATAGTAGAGACATAATTATCCATTGAAATGTGATTGATAGTTGAATCATAGTTATAGGATGCTCTTGTATAGTTGGTTTGGTCATCTGTGGCTTTAGACTTTCCCTTGTCATGCTTTGGGAATGGTTCCTTAAACATCTCATGTTCTTGATTGGATGAATGCCCTTCAATATCAATGTCACCTCTATCAATGAGATCTTGTATGATGTTCTTCAGTCGATGGCAATTTCCTATTTTATGACCCTTGCTCTTATGAAATTCACAATATTCATCGTCATTCCACCAATTTGGTTTAACCTTTGGTTCATATGGAGGCAAATCTGGAATTGTTATGATTTTGTTTACCACTAGCTTTTTGAAAATTGACCCAAGTGGTTCTCCCAATGGGGTGTACTTCATGATTTTGAAGTTGTTTGAGTATTCACTTGATTGTTTGTAGAACTTGATCCAGAAAAAATGATTTTTGGTCACACTGTATTGGCATCAACAACACCATCATTGACTATGCTCTTGTTTTTATTCCAAAATCTTGGCTTATCTTTTCCTTTAAAGTCATCTTTGTTTTCCTTGAATATCTTAATGACTCCTTGTTCAATTAGGACCTTCTTTGTCGCTAAGCCTTTCTCAATGATGTCCTTAAAGGTGGACAAACAAGCTTTTCTCAAGTCATAACCAATGTCTTTGTTAACATTTTGAGTGAACATCTCTACCATTTGTTTTTGTGGAATTTCACAAGAGCATCTGCTAGCTAGATTTCTCCATCTTTGTAAAAATGATGAAAAAGACTCTCCATCCCTTTTCTTAGTGTTGCACAAAGTAGTGACTGATATGTCTGTCTCTATGTTGTATGAGAAATGTTGGATAAATTCCTCTGCTAAGTCACCCCATGACTTAATTCTAGGTGGAAGTTGGGAGAACCATTCCATAGCTTGATCGCCTAGGCTCTATGGGAATAATCTCATCAAATATGTCTCTTATGCTACTATCTCAATGCAAGCTATGAAAAACTATCTTATGTGTGCCTTAAGATCCCCTTTTCCTCTATAATTATCAAATTTAGGCATCACAAAGTGTGTAGGAAAAGGAGGCATTGGAATGCTCTTGTCAAATGGATAAGGACATATGTCTCTCATTGTGTATGTTGGCTTCGGTGTATTTATGTCCTCCATTTTCTTTTGTAAGTCCCTGATTTGTTGCTCCAAATTGCTCTTAGGTGGAGATCGACTTCTTGGACCATACCCCATGTTTGAGGCACCAATTGGAGGAGAAGCATGTTGCATATATGGATGATATTGATCATACACATGTTCATATGGAGGAGGTCTATAGTGATGTTGCGTATATGGACCACTTGGTATAGAGTCATGTTGAGGAACAACATATCTGCTTTGTCCATGTATACCATACTCTACAGGCATGTCATGAGTTTGTTCTAGTGTGTTGCCCCCAAATTTGACGTAGGGTTTCCTTGTGTCCAAATTTTGAGCATGCCTTTGAATATCCAATTGCTTTGGTGGTTGATCCTTAGCATTGGTATGTGATTGAGCATACTTTTCTGCATAAGACTTCCATAATGGTCTGTGAAGGTGAGTATCATATGATTGACCATGTGTGTATGGGACCTCTAGTTTTTGAAACAAAGATGATGGTGATTCAGGCACCATATGTGGTCCTCTATTGCCTCCACTATTAGGCCTCCTTTGATCCATGTTGGAGTGAGATTATTGCAAAGGTCTATGTTCCATTATTTGAGACATGTCAAAATCATGAGGGATCTTGGTTCCACTTTGTGCCATCACTTGTAGAAAGTATTGTCTATCTCTCCTCATTATTTCCTCAACCAATCAATTGAAATGAGGATTCATAATGGTGTCTTCCACTTCTGCTGAATGTGTGGAAAAGTTGTCCATATTGTCATTGTGTGTATCATTATTGTTTGTAGTGTCCATGTGCTCAACATTTGGAATGTTTCTATAAGCATCCATGTCAGGTAATGTAGTATGATCAGAATTGAAAAAGATATCATTGTCATACTCATAGGAGCTCATGTTTGCGGACTCTTGAGCCTCTTTAGCTTCTCTCCTAGATTTTTGGGAATGAGTTTCAACCATAAACTAGGTATTGACCAAGATGTGTGAGACTAGATGAAAATGGAAAAAGTATGGAAGACCAAGAGTTGGATGGGATGTAAATGAATCTGAGGTGTACTTGCAATGTCCAAAGTGTAAGACCAAGTATGTATGTAGTAGAGTAGGTGTGACTTCCAAAGAGATGATAGTTTCTCTTGATGAGGTAAGTTGACCTTGACTCTAAGTAAGACCAAATGAGACCCAAAGGTGATAGACCTTGATGAGGGACCACTTAGCAAAATGTTGTTGTATGTAATGTGTTGACAAAGTATGATGAGGACAAGCAAGTGACCTTTTGACTCAAGTTTAGACAAATGTAAATTTAATGCAAGATGTAAAGCAATGATGGACTTTGTGAGACCCAAAGATAAGTTGAATGCTAGATGAAAACCTGGAGAAACAACCTAGGAAGCTCAAGAATTCCGAAACTGATTGCTCTTGTTTGTTGGACTGTAAAATTTTTCCAATTTGTGAACTTGTTGGTTGTGACCAAATCTGAATGTTTGACTATTTTTCGTGAAAAGAGGACACAATGTTGATGAGGACTCAATGTTTGCAAGTGTTTAGACTCAAAATGACTCCAAGAAAAGTGTGTTGTTTGATGTAAAAATGTTTTGCATACACTTGAAGACACAAAAGACACAATGTTTTGTTGTTTGGTCTTGAATGTTTTGAATGTTTAAAATAAGTCGAGCACAATTCTTATGGCTAGCCAAGACAATAGTTGTTGATCCCACATGAGGTTTTACCCCCGAGGCTACGCTATTCAGAGTGGATACTTAGATGCTTGACCTCACTGGCTCCACCCTCGGCACTCACTTCTCAGGTTAGCCAAGCATCAGTCCCCACGAAAACTCCCCATGGCGAACTTTGTATCTCTACTAAGAACCGTATGTGTGTGGGCCGCTACCAAAGGTGCGACCTCCTGCCTTAACAACTAGAAGGATTTTGGCTTCTAAAACAAAAAGGTGCTAGTAAAGGCATCCACTCGTGTGGCCATACATGTGGCACTTTCAGCTCTGTAAATATAGAAGGCTCCCAGCCGGTAGGGGTTACGCCTACAACTGATCAAATAAATTTGATCAAACGGGTTTATGGGGAGACATAGTGTCGGTATGAACTAATCAGCACATGTTATCCATAGTTTTCACCATGAATATAGTTGTTTATAGTGGTTTGGAAGAGGTGGGTTTTCCTCACTACCACTTGGTTTTTTCTCTTCTCACTAGTAGTCCTAATGACCACACCGGAAGACAGGCCCTCTAAAGATTAAACAAAAAGAGCCTATTGCTCAAGACACAAAAGACAATGATTCAATTTTAGTGTACCAATTGAAGTGTTTTCTAGTCTATGAAAACAAGGCACACAATAAAAATCCAAAAACCCTTGCCAAGGACCTACAACAAAGATTTATTAGTAGTTTGGATTGTTTGAAATAATCACCCCTTCCTGCAAGCACACAAGTTAGGTAAATTTTAGATCCAAAAGACTTTGTGAAATAGGGGCCTTCAACAATGTATTTTGTTGACCAATTCAAAGATCTGATTCATCATAAAAAAAGACCATCTGTAAAATTTCAAGAGATTTCCAGAAATGTAAGAAAATCCAAAAAATTTGCTAGTTTGCACCAAAAATTAATTTTTTATGAAAACCACAAAAAATTCATATAAAATGCAAAATCAATCCAAAAAATCTAAAAATTTTACTGGAGAGTCCTGATGGTCTTCCAAACCTACATAAAAAAATTTCTGCAACAAATCCAAGCAGTTTGTGAGATATGAGTAAAATAATGCAAAACCCTAATTTTCAAAGATTTGATTTTTGAGGAATGATTTTGCATAAAATTTAAAATCACAAAGAATAGATCCTATGTATAATTCTGAGATATTTCCAAAAATGTAAGAAAATCCAAAAAATTCGCTAATTTTCTCTCAAAATTAATTTTTTATGAAAAATCATAAAAATTCATATAAATTGAAAAATTGATCCAAAAAATATGAAATTTTTACTAAATCCTTCTGATAATTTTCCTAACCTGTATAAAAAGTTTGATGCCAAAATTCAAAGCCGTTTGTGAGATCTAATCAAAATAAGGAAAAACCCTAATTTTTAAAGATCCGATTTTTAGGGAAATATTTTGCATCAAATTTAAAATCAAAAGAATAGATCCTATGTATAATTCTCATAGATTTCCAAAAATGTAAGAAAATCCAAAAAATTCTCTCATTTGCTCTCAAAATTAATTTTTTATGAAAAATCATAAAAAATTCATAGAAAATGAACATGTGCTCCAAAAATTCTGAATTTTGTATTAAGAGCTCCTGATACTTTCTTCAACCTGCAAAAAAAATTTGGTGCAAAATTTCCAAGCCGTTTATGAGATATAATCAAATCTCTCCAAGATCTTGATTTTGTGTCCAAAACCCTAGCTGCACAAGGTTATTCTCCAAATTGTTTTACAAAACAGCAATATAGGGTTAGAAAAATCTACAAAAAACATAGATCTAACAAAAATCCATGTCCCACAGGGTTTTCCAAAATGTATATGGTGAAAATGGATAACAATAATAACAATATTGAAAGGCTAAATGAATTCAATCACAAAACCCTAGCCTAACAACAACAAAGATCCACCATAACATATAAAGATTACCTAAAACAATGCAAATCAAATGAAATCACAAAGATTATACCATCACATGTCCAATAGGGTTTGGATCTCCATTCTTCCTATCTCCATTGATCTTGCTTGATATATTTGCTCTCAGATTTTATGTGCACAAGAGCTCAACAAAGAACGGAATGTGGTTGCAAGTAGGATCTCATATGTTCAAAAGCGTAGTGTAGTCAAGTAGTCAACGGGGGGGTTTGATAATGAAGGAAGCATCTCCTTATATAGAAGACACTATATGAAATGGAGGGATAAGATTGAGAGGTGTAAAAGGAGGTTGGCTATGATTAGAGGGTAGGTAAAAGAAATAATAAAATAATGAAAGGGGTAGGTAGTGTATGAATTGAGAGATGAATGACATGTGTCATGGGTAGAAAAGGTTAATGAATTAATTAAATAAATAAAAATTTATTTAATTAATAGAAGAAGTGGGATCAATTAAATAAACAAGATATTTATTTAATTTAGGAAAAGGATAATTTAAATAAATAAATATATTTTATTTAAATGAGAAATAAGGCTAGAAAAGGATAAATGAATTAATTAAATAAATAAATATTTATTTAATTAATAGAAGAATTAAGCTTAGATAATTAAATAAACCGATAAGGAATTTACCATTAGAACTTTGTTGAAGATATTTCGATGCATGTGATAAGTGGTGTTGGTGCGGCTTCTAGATGGATTTTGGGATGTTGTTGGTTATCTTGTTCGTGTTCCTATTGATTGGTGGTGTTGCATTTAGGACCGGACCTAATGCTATCTTATTTTGCTAGGTTATGGACCGACTTATGTAACGTTTTGATGGGTGGTCCCAACACATTACCGGATGGATTCATTGATTGGTTTATGTTGTTTTGGTCTCAGGCGGACTTGGTTGATAATTGGATTGCAGGTTTATGTTATGAATTTATTGTATTATCTTTTAGGTGGCCGACCTAATTGTTTAGGTCTCAGGTTGGTATAAATATGATGTAAGATCTCTTTGTACATCATGGGATCATGGTTATGGGATGGTTATGTGATTACTGTTGGAATCCAATAACACTGAGAGGGGGGGTGAATCAGTGTTATACTGGATGAATTAATTTTAGCCTTATTAAAACATGTATACACCAACTAGTATACTAATACATACAGAATTGAAAGAAGTAAAGCAACCAATAAGCCAATCACTTAAATGAGAATCATAACACATAGAATTATATGTGGAAAACCTCAAAGAGGAAAAACCACAATGGGATTTGTGACCCACAATATCAATCCACTGGACATATGAAGAGATATTACAAAATATAAGGGGCCTGCACTTGCAGGAAGGCTTACAGCCTAGAGCACACTGCTCAATCAAAAATACAGCCTCACTGACTACATATAAATCCATACTACAATCCGGAGTAGTATTGAACTGCTAAGATAGCATCTTCTATGCCAGAATATAGTTTTGGTTTAAACTCTGTCTGTTCCGGTCTGAAACCCTAAACCCTTTACCGAAATAACCCTTACATGAATATCCTCACATACATAATTTCTCTAATATATTTTGCATTACATCACATCCACATATCCATCACCATTTCTATAATTTATATCAAAATGATCTAATCCAATTGACCTTATATCCTATACAACTTATCGTGCCATATGTTAGCTTACAAAGATAATTACAATATCAAATTACATGTCGGCTAGATAACATAAATGCATGAATATAAAAAAAAATTGTCAATGCTGGATCCAAGAGATGTTGGCCTCCAATACCGATAACCATATTCTAAACCATGTTGGCCTACATTGTCGGTAACCAAATAAATCCTTTTGTCCTTTCGGTGTCGGTGTAGTGTCTATGAAGTGCTTGTTGGTACACAACTGAACCAAAACATGAAGTTGGAACAAAATACCATGTTGCCATCAATGATAATATAGTGAAACCAACCAATTGAGTGTCAATTGCTAACAATCTCCCCCTTTCACATTGATGGCAACACTCATGTGAAAAATGGTCCAAGGTTTCATTTGTCAGTTTCATCCTGCCTACTCCCCTTGAGCTGAATATTCATTAATGCAAAATACTTCATACTCCCATATCTCCATATCTCCCCCTAATGTATACAACTCCTTCTATTCTTTTTCCACATCTATATCAATCCCCCTTTGACATCAATTCCATCAAAAATTCTAAAAAGAATGTCAAAGATCCAAAAAAACTGTACAATGAATATCCCAAAAATATCTTACCGGAGCTTAACAAATTTCAAAATTTCCGGATAAGCCTTCTCCAATAGCTCAAGATAAGTATCCCAACCAGTTTTCAAAGTGCCATAAATAGATACAAGTCCACTTAATATATGTACAAATGACCCTTTCTCACTTACCTATGCCGGTGTGGGCTTTCCAACCATATCCATACATTCTTTCTTATGTACATTGAGTGAATCCAACTAGGGACTCACCAAGCCTCTCATACTTCTGGCTCTTCTTATAATTTTTTCTCTTTCCTTCTCAAGAATAGAAATTTGGGCTTCCAAAATCAAAATTTGACCATAAATGGATGTAGTCAATGAAGTCAATCCATCAAAAGAATTAGCTATATTTGCAATTTTCTCCTGAAATTTTTTTATCTTCTTATCCACATTAACTGTAAGTATATCTGTGTTACAGCATACCTTATAAATATTTGTACACTGATTCAAATAATTATCTATCAGCTTCAACTTGTCATCAATCTTCTTCTTCTCAGATTCAATCATCTGATCAAATGCATCTCTTTTAGCCTGAGTGAACCTCTTTAGTGCTTGCCCGTTTGAAATTTGTTGTAAGGATTGAAAATCCTTTGAAATGTGATCAGTAATTATCTTAAGCTAGTCGGATGGGCTCACTTCATTGTCAATCTTGCACTCTGGGACTAATCTATGAAAAATAGTGATTGACTGGTCAATAATCCCTTTATCTGTAGATCCCTCCTTCAATAATTTTTGTGTTGCCATCATCACGAGTTGAGTAGGACTCATCTCGGTTATGTTTTTCTTTTCAACCTGCGAGGTGTCAATTGACAACAATGATGGACCAACTACTAGTTCTCTGTCGGATTCGCCTTTCTTCTCCTTTGATGATTTCACCTTTATAACTTTCTCACTTGCATCAGTGGCTTCACCACTTGGTGCAGCTTCTATAATTATCAGTTCCTCTATAGGAACTATAACTTCAACCTATACATTCATATTCAGAGGACTATTATCCTCAATATTAGTATCATGTACATCATTTACTTTTTCACTCTCTGTATTAGCCAGTATCTCAACATCTGTCTGTACATTTGTATCTACTAGGGGCTTGATTTCCAATATCTTAATATTTTTCAAAACTAAGGGTGAATTACCCATAATCCCCTTTCTTTTTCCTTCAACCGGGGTGTCTACAGTGTCTATCTTTGATTCCAGTGAAGTAAAGAAACCTATGTTCTCTCCAAAGAACTTAACCCATGCCTTTTGAGTCTCCTTTATTATCTTATTTACCCTTCCTAGCATTAGATTGGTTATTCTATGTTTGCTATTAAAAACTTTTCTATCTACCACCTCAAGTGTCCTTTCCATTTCCTTTGGAGAAATAGTAAAACAAATAGATAAGAACTCTTGAATTTTAATATGCTTGTCTTCTTGTGTCATGGTCTGTGATGTGTACCTGTACCTGCAAACACAAAACACTCAATAAATCATTACAAGCATGGTTAATGAATTTGAATCAAAGGAAGACAAAACCATAACTAAGCAATCTATTGTCTCCTAGTAAATGCGAGTATGAATTTTACTCTCAGATCTTATTATGCAAATTCTAGTGACTTGACTACACTTAGATGAGGGATTTGAATGATGAAGATGCATGATCTAGCAAGAATAGAATGATTAAGCTATATGATTTCATGATTATTCTAGAAAATAAGCTAGAATTAAGATGCCATTAAGCTACAATTGAACATGATAACATTGCTAAAATGATAAGCTATAAGTTAGATGCCTATAGTAACAATGCTTGAATGAAAATGAGATGAATTAAAATTAGGATGCAAATGATATCAAATTGGGACCCTTTGTGCTCCAAAATGGGGTCTATTTATAGGATTTCCCAAGGCTAGGGGTGAGGTGGCAGGAATCAATGGTCAAGATTGATCTAAAGATGTCAATGGTTAAACTAGAGGAGGTTGGCAAAGGGGTTGGAATAAAGGGAACATCTATCATCTCTATGGTGACAAGTGTCGAGAGGCTTCTAGAAGAGGTTGGATGAAAGGGAACATGCGGGTAGGTAGAATGGGTTAGGTTTATGAATGGTTAGGTTAGGTAGTTAAATGTTAGAAGAATTTGAATTTAGAAATTCAATTAATAAGAAAAGGATAATTAATTTCAACAATTCATAATTGATTTATTTTAATTAATCAGAAATTAGAAGAAATAATTTTGATGGAGAAGAATTAATTCATTTGAATTAATTAATCAAGGAGGATTATTGAAATGAACCTATTAAATATATCCTTAGATTTATTAATAAGTAGATGAAAATGGAGGATTTCATCAAATTGTTGATGAATTCAATTTAATTGGGGAGGAGGATTAATTAAATAATTGCTTATTCAATTAATTATCTTCAGCCATTTTTAGGTGTATACATCTTGCATTGCTGACAGTCTTCTAGCATCTAACATATGAGATAATTATGTCGGTATTTGGTTTTCAATTTCTATTAAGGCTTTCTTATAAATATCTAAATATAATAATATTGTTTCATCTACCTCTCTTTGTTCATCATCCTCTAAGTGTTCATAATAAAACTGTACATTTTTTAACATGCCATCCTTAGTGATTTCATCTACTAACTCTGCACAAGTTTTTTGTGGAATGATAGTCACATTACCAGATTGAATTGTCAGATTGATGTCACTCTTCTTCTTCCTCCTTGCAGTATCGGATGTAGCTAAAGGTGTTGCCTTTGGTGCTTTCTTTTGTGCCAGTATTTTGAATTTAACCTTCCTAATCAGTTTCTTTTTAGCTTCTACCTTTGTTTCTGATGAATAATGATGAATAGTTAGTACCAAACCATTACTGAAAGGGGGGGGTGAATCAATACAGGTAAAAAAAATGTTCCCTGAACCAGTTTGACTGCAAAGACTGCACTTAACTGGTAAACAATATCATCGGTCTAAATCAGGGCACTACTAGTAAAACACAGTGAGAATGTGAAAGACATAAACCGATAACACTTAGATCTCCACACAATCTAATATCTCATTTCCACTTCACCCATATGCATAAAAAAGTAATATATCATCAGAAATATAATGACTACTAGTTCAACATGCTTTATCACTTGAAAGAAAATATTAAAGCATCACAGGAAAAGCATCACACATGACACACTGATTTTTCATGTGGAAACCCAAATGGGAAAAACTATAGTGGGGATGAATACCCACAAGATGTTCTTTGACCTCTTCTGAAGTCCTCTCTGTTAGGAGCCTAGTCTGGTTAAAGACTTTTACAATAGGTTCTACTAGGAACCGATCCTGCTAGGGATCACCTAGTTAAGGGATGGCTAAATACTCGGTTAAAGGTTAGAACCCTATTAAAGGTTACCTCACAAGAGGATTTGAAGAACTCATTGAATTGAGTCACCTTGTTAGAGGATTTACACAAAAGCCTATTAAAGCTACCCGGTTAAAGGATTTTCCAACTGCTGAAATAGTTAGAAGTCAACAGGCAATACACTGATCTGATAATAGCACACAATGCCAAGGCGGATCCTCTTTAGCTCCTTTGCTTCTGCAATCACACTCTACAGGTATCAACACACTCCTCTGGTATGGAAAGAATCAAGTATCTCTTCACTTGGATACACACATAAAATTTGCCAACAACTTCAAAATGAAAAACATCATCGACCTTATAGGAAACAAATAGGTCGGTAGCATAAACCCTAAACCCTAAACATTTAGATTTAACAATTCAGTCGATTCAATCTTGACCATTAATCACACTGCATTGAATACAATAGTCTTGAATAGATCTCAAGACATTCTTCAACATTCATTCTTTGTTGCTTCTGGAAGCTGATAACCCAGCACGCGCTCTCCACCATTTACAGAGACTTTGCACATTCCCGAGGTAGATAGGATCAATCTTCTTCATGCAAGATCCTCAAGGAAATCCTTCACACGCACAAGGCTGACATGGCAACATGGTCTGATCTTCATTACAATGCTAACTCATTACAAGATGTCATTGGTTGAATCATACAGGCTTGGAATGCATCAACTAGAAACCCTAAAGCTGAGACTACCAACCGATAGTCATGCCAAATGAAACCCCGATACAAAACTTCCCATATACTAGTTCTTATTCCAACATACCGCTTCACTTTTTCACATATACTGGTTCACAACATTATATCAGTTTTCTTGCCAGTTTGCTTACATCAATTCATACTTTAGCATATTGACATCAATGACAATATACAATATCATCATGTCATCAAGTTCTACACATATGCCAACAATCTCCCCCTTTGGCATTGATGGCAATATACAAAGATATCTCTCTTCTTCACATCTTCTCCCTCATACTGTAGATATCTTCTCCACTTCACATCTTCTCCCCCTTTGAAAACAATGCCAAAGTGGAGGCATAAACAGCTATGTTCCACTATGTTGCTCCCCCTAAGGAGGAGCATCCTTCAACACACCAATCCTGAAAAAAAATTTATCAATGCAATACCTGACTGATGTGGAGCACACACCTTTAGTTCACCTCTTGAAGGGGCAGCACCCCTATTTCACCTCTTAAATAGGTAAATGTAGCCTTCGGTAGAGGCATGGTGAATATGTCTACTAACTACTCCTTACTGGAAACATGTTCCAATACGGCGTCTTTGTTCTGAACCTTCTCCCTCAAGAAATGATACTTGAGCTCGAAGTGCTTGGTTCTAGCATGCAAAACCGGATTCTTGGAAATATTAATTGCACTTGTGTTGTCACAAAATATACTCACTGGTTCAGATATAGGGACTTTGAAACCACTTAATACATGCTTCATCCAAATTGTCTGAGTGCAGTTTATAAATGCTGCAACATATTCCGCATCTTCTGTAGACTGAGAGATACAACTCTGCTTCTTACTCATCCATGAGACTAGTCTACCACCAAGAAAGAATGTACCACCATTTGTTCTCTTATGGTCATCCGCATTACCAGCCCAATCAGCATCTATAAACACTTTGAGGTTGAAATCATTACTATATGGATACCACAATTCATAGTCAATAGTTCCCTTCTGATATCTAAGAATCCGCTTGACTGCTACCAAGTGGGATTCTCCTGGACTTTTTTGGAATCGTGAAGTAATGCCCACTACATTTGTAATGTCCAGTTTGTGATGTACTACATAGTGTAACTTACCAATCATTGATCAGTATTCCTTCTCATTCACCAACACTGAGTCATCCTCTTTTGACAATTTACAACCGGTCACCATCAGTGTACCAACCGGTTTGCTATCTTCCATGCCAAAGGTCTTCAACACCTCTTTGACATACTTGGATTGAGTGATAAAGATACCATCTTTCATTTGTTGAATTTGTAGTCCAATGAAGAACTTAATCTCCCCTATAAGTGACATCTCAAATTCCTTCTTCATCTCATCTGCAAAATCATGACTCATCTTGTCATCTCCACTAAAAATTATGTCATCAACAAATACTTCACAGATCAAAATTTGATCTTCTTCTAACTTCAAATAGATATTTCTATCTTCACTTGTTCTTTCAAATCCAATCTTCATAAGATGGGAGTGTAAGCGTTCATACCATTCTCTAGGTGCCTTCTTCAATCCATACAAGGCTTTATGTAGCCTACACACCATGTCACTATTCTCTGATAGGGCGAACCCATCTGGTTACTCTATATACACCTCTTCAATTATTCCATTCAGGAATGCAGATTTTACATCCATTTGATATACTTTGAATCCCTTGAAGGATACATATGCAAGAAGCATACGAACTCCTTCCAATATAGCTACTAGAGAAAAGGTTTCTCCATAGTCTTCTCCTTCTTCTTGAGCATATCCTTTACACACCAGTCTGGCTTTGTTTCTTACCACTGTGCCATCTTCATTCAGCTTATTTCTAAAAACCCATTTGGTGCCAATGACATTTTTATGCTTAGGTCTGGGTACCAAAGACCATGTGCCGTTCTTTTCTATCTAGTCAAGTTTCTCTTCCATTGCCTTGATCCAGTCTTCATCTTTATGTACCTCTTTAAATGTTTTAGGCTCAAATTCAGAGATCATGCAAGAGTTTTCTCTGACCTTTCTTCTTGTAAGAATTCATGCATCCTTATATCCTATGATCTGTATTAGATCATGATTCAGCTTTACATACCTAGGAATGATCTTAACAGATTCCTCTTGCGTTTCTTCTTCATCCTCATCTTCATCAGTATCAACATCTACCGATGTAGAAGCATTGTTATTGGTACTAGGCTATTTTGCAACCAATTCCCAGAAGGTTACAACTGGTTCATCTACCACTTGCTCACTGTCGGTTTCCTTAGGTTTCTCAAAAGTTTCATCAACTCTAACATTGATACTTTCAACAATTCTCCGAGTCCTATTGTTGAAACATTTGAGAGCTTTTCTCTTGGTGGAATACCCTAGGAATATTCCCTCATCACATTTGGCCTCAAACTTGCTCTGATGTTCACTCCTCTTGATATAACATTTGCTACCAAACACTCTAAAGTATCTTACTACAATAGTCTTACCGGTCCAATACTCATAAGGTGTTTTATCCTTACCTTTCTTGATGAGTACCTGGTTCATTATGTAGACTGTAGTGCTCATCACTTCTCTCCAAAAAGTGTGAGAAACTTTTCATTGAATCAACATGGTTTAGGCTACTTCAACTACAGTCTAGTTGTTCCTTTCTGCTAGGCCATTTTGTTGTGGAGTCGTAGACAGTTGCCTCTTGATGTCATTTTCTTCACAGTACTTATTGAACTCACTAGAAGTGAACTCACCTCCTTGGTCAGTTCTAAGGCATTTGATTCTCTTACCACTTTCTTTTCAACCAGTGCTCTGAAGGCTTTGAACTTTCCAAAAGCTTCAAACTTGTCTTTCAAGAATGTGACCGACATCATTCTTGAGTAGTCATCAATGAGAATCATAAAGTACCTATCTTCCTACACACTCCTAGTTTTCATAGGACTACAAAAATCAGTATGCACAAGATCAGGTAGATTGTCTGCAGTGAAAGATTTACCTTTGAAGGTTGAGGAAGACATTTTCCCTAGTTGACACTCTCTGCACAAAGGATTCTCCAGTTTTCTTAGCACAAGCAATCCTCTAACTGCCTTGATCTTACTGGCCTTCACAATATTATCAAAGTTTACATGGCAGAGTCTCCTATGCCATATACAACTATCATCAAACTTAGCCATTAGACATGTAATGATATTTGCATTCAGCTGAAATAAGTTACCTCTGGTCTACATACCGGTGGCCATCAGTTCACCACTCTTTCCTTTTATTTTGCCCACTCCATCTTTGAATTTTAGAGTGATTCCATTATCATTCAGCTGGGCAACACTCAAAAGGTTGTGCCTAAGACCTTCTACCCAATACACATTATTAGCACTGCTCTTTCCATTTAGAGAGATGGACCCTCTTCCTTTTACCATACATGGTGCATTATTACCAAATCGGACCACACCACCATCATACTCTTCCAAAGATAGAAACTTACTGGCCTTCACAATATTATCAAAGTTTACATGGCAGAGTCTCCTATGCCATATATAGCTATCATCAAACTTAACCATTAGACATGTACTGATATTTGCATTCAGCTTAAATAAGTTACCTCTGGTCTACATACCGGTGGTCATCATTTCACCACTCTTTCCTTTTATTTTGCCCACTCCATCTTTGAATTCCAGAGTGAGTCCATTATCATTCAGCTGGGCAACACTCAAAAGGTTGTGCCTGACACCTTCTACCCAATACACATTATCAGCACTGCTCTTTCCATTTAGAGAGATGGACCCTCTACCTTTTACCATACATGGTGCATTATTACCAAATTGGACCACACCACCATCATACTCTTCCAGAGATAGAAACTTAATGGCCTTCAAAATATTATCAAAGTTTACATGGCAGAGTCTCCTATGCCATATATAGCTATCATCAAACTTAGCCATTAGACATGTACTGATATTTGCATTCAACTGAAATAAGTTACCTCTAGTCTACATACCGGTGGCCATCAGGTCACCACTCTTTCCGTTTATTTTGCCCACTCCATCTTTGAATTCTAGAGTGAGTCCATTATCATTCAGCTGGGCAACACTCAAAAGGTTGTGCCTGAGACCTTCTACCCAATACACATTATCAGCATTGCTCTTTCCATTTAAAGAGATGGACCCTCTACCTTTTACCATACATGGTGCATTATTACCAAATCAGAACACACCACCATCATACTCTTCTAGAGACAAAATCTTACTCTGATCACTAGTCATGTGGTGAGAACAACCACTGTCAATAATCCACTCATTGGAATTATCAAAGTGGGAGACAAGAGCCTTCTTGTCTGACACATCTTCTTTAACTGCTACAAACACAATGTCTTCACTTTCTTCATCTTCTGATTCCTCATCAGTGACACCTATATCAACTGCTACAAAATAGTTACTCATATTTCCTCCTTTGAACTTCTATAACTTCTCTAGTTTGTCCTTATTATCACCATTAGGACAATTTGCAACAATGTGTCCTATCCTATTGCAAGAAAAGTATTTCAAAGGGAGCTTACCTTTGTATTTACCAGTTCCCTTAGGAAGTCTCTTGGCAAGAAGAGCTTCAAATTCCATCAAGATCTCCTCATCATCCATTTCTCCACTTTGTCTTGGTTTACAATTGGTACTAGCTTCTTTTCCCTTTCTAGATGGTGTAGCAAATGCTCTAAAGGTTGATTTAGTCTTCTGAATGCTGCCATCAAAATTATTTAGCTCATATGCGGTCAACTTAGTAATGATGGAGTCTAGGGATACCTTTGTCTTGTCTATAGACCTCAACTCCTGAATAGCAGCAACCCTTATTGCATAGACTGGTAACAAGGATCTCAAGACTTTGCTAACAATAGTGGAGTCATCTATTTTACCTTCTACACTCTTGATGTCTCCAACAACAGTTTTGATTCTTATTCTATATTGTTGAATGGTCTCTCCTTCAACCATCCGCATGACTTCAAACTTTCCCCTAAGGCTCTCTTCCTTAGCTTGTTTCACATGCTCATCACTGCCATAGATATTCTCCAGAGCATCCCATACTTCTTTGAGATTGTCTTTATCTTGAACATCAATAAACTCAATGTCAGATAGACTACTGATTAGGGCTTCCATGACTTGCCCATTCTCCTGAATCTCTCTTCTTTGATCATCGGTGAGAGTACCGGTAGGGATAACATAAGCATTCTCAACATAGCTCTAGTGTTGAGCACCCATGCTTCTAATGTAGATCTTCATTATGTCCTTCCATATCTTAAAGTTATCTTTTTTGAACTTTGGACCTTCCCTCTTCATCATTAGAGTAGGATTTTTTCCTCAAGTGGTTAAGTTTACAACACAGAGGACCTAGAGGATGCTCTGCTACCAATTGATGCATAATGATGAATAGTTAGTACCAAACCAGTACTAAGAGGGAGGGAAATTTTCCCTGACCAGTTTGACTGCAAAGACTGCACTTAACTGGTAAACAGTATCACCGGTCTAAATTAGGGCACTACCGGTAAAACATAGTGAGAATGTGAAAGACATAAACCAGTAACGCTTAGATCTCCACACAATCTACTATCTCATTTCCACTTCACCTATATGCATAAACAAGTAATATATCATCAGAAATATAATGACTGCTGGTTCAACATGCTTTACCACTTGAAAGAAAATATTAAAGCATCACAAGAAAAGCATCACACATGACACACTGATTTTTCACGTGGAAATCCAACTAGGAAAAACCATGGTGGGGATGAATACCCACAATTTGTTCTTTGAACTCTTCTAAAGTTCACTCTGTTAGGAGCCTAGTCCGGTTAAAGACTTTTACAATAGGTTCTGCTAGGAACCGATCCTGCTAGGGATCACTTGGTTAAGGGATGGCTAAATACCTAGTTAAAGGTTACAACCCTGTTAAAGGTTACCTTGCAAGAGGATTTGAAGAACTCATTGAATTTAGTCACCATATTAGAGGATTTGCACAAAAGCCTGTTAAAGCTACCCGGTTAAGGGATTTTCCAATTGCTGAAATGGTTAGAAGTCAATAGGTAATACACTGATTTGATAACAACACGCAATGCCAAGGCAGATCCTCTTTAGCTCCTTTGCTTCTACAATCACACTCTGTAGGTATCAACACACTCCTCCGGTATGGAAAGAATCAAGTATCTCTTCACTTAGATACACACATAAAATTTGCCAACAACTTCAAAATGAAAAACATCATCGACCTTATAGGAAACAGATAGGTCGGTAGCATAAACCCTAAACCCTAAATATTTAGGTTTAACAATTTAGTCGGTTCAATCCTGACCGTTAATCACATTGCATTGAATATAATAGTCTTGAATAGATCTCAAGATGTTCTCCAACATTCATTCTTTACCACTTCTAGAAGTTGATAACCCATCATGCGCTCTCCACCGTTTACAGAGACTTTGCACATTCCCGAGGTAGATAGGATCAATCTTCTTCATGCAAGATCCTTAAGGAAATCCTTCACATGCACAAGGCTAACGTGGCAACATGATCTGATCTTCATTACAATGCTAACTCATCACAAGATGTCATCAGTTGAATCACACAAGCTTGGAATACATCAACCGAAAACCCTGAAGTTGAGACTACCAACCGGTAGTCATGCCAAATGAAACCCCAATACAAAATTTCCCATATACCGGTTCTCATTCCAACATACTGCTTCACTTTTTTACATATATCGGTTCACAACATCATACCGGTTCTCTTGCCAGTTTGCTTACATCAATTTATACTTCAGCATATTGACATCAATGACAACATACAATATCATCATGTCATCAAGTTTTGCACATATGCCAACAATTTCCTCTATTTTCTTCCTTACAATCCTCTTGAATGCCAAGGGTGTGTCATCCTTAGATTCAAATTATTGTAACAGGCTCAATGTGTACTTCTAGATTCTTCCTCTTCCTGCATTTCTTTGGGACAACATCAATTAATGTTTTAATGTCCTTTGAGACCTTCTCAACAAATTTGATAGCCTTTCCTTCCTACTTTTATCTCTTCTTTCGGTTGAACTTTGTTTCAACCTCTTGTGATTTTTGTTTTGCAGTACCACAAGGCTTCTTTGTCTCATCAATAGGTACATCAATCAACATTTTTGCATAAGCCTCAAGAATCTATGCATCCATTTCATATCCCATTTCCTCAATCCAAATCTTTCAGGGCTTAACCGCTTCCATAAGTGTTTCATCCTTCTTCACCATTTCATATCCCATTTTCTACAATATGCTTAGGAACCCTTTCCCTAGACTTCATAGATTTCTGGAACCCTTTAAAATGTCCCCATACTTTATCATCTCTCTAACTACCTAAAGTAGCAATTGACTATTTCAATTATCTCCCTACCGGGATATCAAATGCCCATTGTCTCTTCCCAAAATTAGGAGTATCATTCATAAAAAATAACATTACGCAGACAATTAAGTTGCCATACCAGAAGGTTCCTTTCATTTCACCCTTAATCTTTCCTAGGTTTATTAATAACTCATCTAACATCCAACCGCATAGATCCAATTTCACATTCTCTCTCATCATTTTGTATGTAGTGAAAATGCAGGAACTGGAAATAGAATTCAGTCAGTTTGACTGAGTTACCTTATATCCGATGATCATGCGACCGAATTTGATGTATGTGTTGGTAATAGTGCTTATTCTCATAGATCTCCTGTCAGATGTTGCACCGGTGATTTTATTCATGTAATCATTTGAAACCTTCTTATCTGGATGTTGCCCAGCTGATGATAAAATAGTGATTGCCCTGATGACTTCCTTGGTGATCTTGTAAGGTCTATCTAACCAGATAAACTCCCCATGTACTCTGCTCAAAACATACCTAATTATCTCATCTTCAAATTCTGGGATGTCCAGATTGTCGATAAACCCTAAGTCTTCAATGTGATTGTATGTTAGTTTGATCTTTCCAGATTCTCCCATCAGCTCGCTCGTGTGCATGCCCTTTATTTTAGATTTTCCCAAGTCCTCAATGTGATAATGTATGTATGCCCTAACATCTTCAACATAGACAACTCCCTTCAAAACATAGGAAAATGCTCCAACTAAATCTTTCAGGGTAGCCACATGCGGATACCACTTGAAAATTGGTCTGGGGTGGTCCTTGACCTCTACTACAGTCAAATTTGCAACAAAGATAGGAATAGATGATGATCCTTCTTCCATGTTTAAAGATAAATACCTGTTTATCACTTCCGATAGAGACTCTTCACAAATTCTTCCAGTCACCGGTGAAATCACTCAAGAAGAAATCCGATTGCTCTGAAATGCCTTTGATCACTCTTAGTCTCTCTTAATCACTTTGAAATTGCTCTGAATTCAAGGTGATCAATAATGAAGTGAATTAAACCTTTTAACCTCTGAGAAAAAACCTAATCTTCCATTGACATAAATGACTGCCAGTGAAAGATATCGGATCTCAAATAGAACATATCCATGTCAGATAAGCATCTCCAATGTCTGGAACATCTTCCAAAACATCTTCCCGAGGCATATGTAGCATCTTCATGAATTTTTCCCACCCCTAAGGCATCTGCCTCAATTACAGATGAGCTACCTGTCGATGCAGGAGCAACATCCTTTGTCAGATAAGTAACCGATGCATTTCCATTTGATGATTGTTCTTCAATCTTCCTAACTTATCTCTAAGTATGATCTTGCCAAATTTCAATAACCTTCTCTTTCCCTTTCTCATTTTATCCTCCATTACCAATCGATGGACTTCTGCTTCTATAGAATTTAGTAATATGCCCAACCTCATTACATGCATAACATGTAACATTGTTCCTTTGAATTTCTTTGTTAAAATTGGCGACATTGCTTGGCATGCACTAATTAGCCATATATCCAAACTTTTCACATGCATAGAATTTATCATTCATTCTACAATCTTTTGTCTTATGACCATACTTATTCATTTAGAACATTTACCGGGAGCAGAATCAAGGTTCTGATTTGCTTTGTTTCTACATTGTCTAGCCATGTGACTAAATCTATTGCAAACAAAACATCTACCATTAAATTTATAAGCATTAAATTTCCTTATTGGTGCCTTATGGTTTTGATCTTCATTAGCAATACCAGAACTTTGTCTTTGCTCAAATCCAAGTCCACTAGAATCTCCAATCTGCCTTTGTCTCTTCAACAACTCATCTAGTTGTGTTGAGCTAATATTGAATTTTTCTTTATACTCACTTGTAGTAGTTAGATCTTCTCTTAGAATTATTATTTGTCTCTCGAGCTCTTGTTCATTACTCTAAGATTGTTCTAAATCAGTTCTTAGCATATCATTCTCATGAGCCAACCTACCACATTCTTCAAATTTATTCTTCAGGGATACAACAAGATTTTCTTCCTTTTTCTTTCAGTCCTCAATCTCCCTAGACATTCTCATAGTTATAGCTTGCATTTCATTTCTCATAACCATGTTCTCCTGACTTAAGTTCTGACATTGTTTCTTAATTGCATATTTCTCTTCATCATCCTAACTTTGCAAAAGTTCCTTCCTCCTAGCCTGAACAGATGATAGCCTCTCCTGTAGGACAAGAATACATTCCTCAGTAGAATTCAATTCATCTTGTAGCTTTAATTTTTTTAACCTTTCATCATCATAATCTTCAAGTGGCATCTCAAATTGTTTCTCCAAACCCATGTCCATGGATTCTAGATTGAGGATATTCCTCAAGCTATTAAACTTCCTCTGAGGCACAAGGCTCTGATACCAATTGTTGGAATCCAATAATACTAAGAGGGGGGGGTGAATCAGTGTTATACCAAATGAATTAATTTTAGCCTTATTAAAACATGCATACACCAACCAGTATACCGGTACATACAAAATTGAAATAAGTAAAGCAACCAATAAGCCAATCACATAAATGAGAATCATAACACGTAGAATTATACATGGAAAACCTCAAAGAGGAAAAACCACAATGGGATTTGTGACCCACAATATCAATCCACTGGCTATATGAAGAGATATTGCAAAACATAAGGGGCTTGCACTTGCAAGAAGGCTTATAGCCTAGAGCACATTTTTGAATCACAAATGGAGCCTCACTGACTACATATAAATCCAGACTACAATTCGGAGAAGTGTTGAACTGCTAAGATAGCATCTTCTATGCCATAATATAGTTTTGATTTAAGCTATGTCTATTCTAGTCTGAAACCCTAAACCCTTGACTGGAATAACCCTTACATGAATATGCTCACATAATCTCTCTGATATATTTTGCATTATATCACATTCAAATATCCATCACCATTTCTATAATTTATATCAAAATGATCTAATCCAACTGACCTATATATCTTATACAACTTATCACACCTTATGTCAGCTTACAAAGATAATTACAATATCAAATTACATGTCGGCTAGATAACATTAATGCATGAATATCACAAATAATTGTCAATGCCGAATCCAAGAGATGTCGGCCTCTAATAGTGATAACCATACTCTAAACCATGTCGGTCTGCATTGTCAGTAACCAAAGAAATCCTTTTGTCATGTTGGTGTTGGTGTTGGTGTAGTGTCTATGAAGTGCCTATCGATACATAAGTGAACCGAAACATGAAGCTGAAACAAAATATCATGTTGCCACCAATGACAACATAGTGAAACCGACCAATTGAGTGGCAATTGCCAACAATTACCTATGTGAATAATGTTGTAATCATATGCAGGATTTTTGGTCAATCATAGGTGATTGAATTGGGTTGGTAAGAGAGGTTTAAGACCTCTAGTACTGAGCTTAACACAAACTATACTTGGGAATAGGAGATTCTATCTTTACAGTTCACTCTTTTTTCTGGATAGTAGTCTGGATTTATTTTGTAGTCAATGAGTGTCCTTTTGTGATGAGAAGTGCACTCTAGGTTGTTGGCCTTCCTACATGTGCAGGCCCCTCATTTTGTAATCACATACTTACTATAGAAGTATTATCTGACTGTGGGTAGGCTTCCCACCATGTTTTTTCCCTTTACTGGGTTTTCCATGTACAAATCTTGGTGTCATGTGTTCTGGATGGATGGTAACTGTTTTGTGATTTATGTATATGCTTCATTTCTATATCAATTATTCTGATATTTGGTTTATGCATTCTAGTATTGGATTTATGTGTTCTAGTAATAAGGATTTGAATGCTTAATGTTATGTTGTCTGTTGAGAACTAATTCACCCCCCCCCCTCTCAATTGTCCTCTAATTATCTGAGTTGTCTAACAATTGGTATCAAAGATTAGTCCTCTCTGCAGAAGCTTGACCACTTGAGGAATATCCTATGGCAACTAATAGTTCAAGTTCATCAAATACATTTGTAGTTGTTTTTCGAAGAGAAATTCCTAGGCTTGATGGAATAAATTGCAGGGTATGGAAGATTCAAATGGAGACTCATTTGAGATATCTTAGAAAGGAAATTTGGGAGATCACTGAGAAAGGTGTTACCCCTTTTAATCCAACATCTGGCAATCCTTATTTGGCAGGCCTGGATAAGGAGCTTGAGAATGATTGTAGAGATAGAGAAGCCCTTTTGTGTGCACTTTCTAATCAGCAAATAATGGGACTACCTAAAAAATCAACTTCAAAGGCTATATGGGATAAATTGGAGACTCTGAATGAAGGTGACACTACTATTAAAATTTCTAAACTTCATGGTTACCAGGTCAGGTATGAGAACCTGAAGATGGAAGAAGATGAAAGGATTACTGCTTTTATGGAGAGAGTTAATGAGATTTTTATGGGAATTCAATGTTGTGGTGGATCTCTGAGTGAAGATAAAATAGTTTTTAAAGTACCAAGCGCTTTTCCATCGGCTTATAAGATGAAGGCTACTGCAATTAATGAGATGAGAACTATGGCAAACACCTCTGTAAATAGGGATACCTTGGTTGGGAGGTTATCTGCTTTTGAACTTGAGGAATTTGGACCTTCTGGAGCTGTAAATTATGAACCTGCTTTTCATGCATCTACATCATCTACCAGCAAGAGTGATTGGAAAGATTTATATGCAAAGGAACTAGAGGATATGAAGAAATAATATGAAGAGTTTGAGCAACTTGAAGCCTTATTTTCTAGAAGAGTACCTAAAGGACCGACAAGAAGTAAGTATGAAGGCAAATCACCTTTTAAATGCTTTTCATGTAATAAGATAGGTCATTTTGCATCTAGATGTCTTGAAAGGAATTCAAGATTTGAAGAAAGAGCTAGAAGATCTTTTAGGCCTAACCATGATTATCAGAACAAGCATAAGTATAGGAGGAAAAAGTACAAATCATGCTACTTTATTGATGAGGAAGGTGTGACTGATTCTGATGATGAGCTGGCACAAGATTCAGCTAGTGGCTCTGGCAATGGAAAGGAATGGGTATTTTTGGCTATTAAGGAAGATAATCTCGTACCTGAAGAGAAGGCCCTTGCTGCTAAAATTAAAGACAAGGATGAATGGGTAATTGATGGAGAATGTTCACATCATATGATTGGAGATAAAAGGAAGTTCTTATCTTTGTAAGAATTTAATGGTGGTCTGGTTAGATTTAGAGATGACAAATCATGCATGATCAAGGGAAGATGAACAATATCATTGGATGGTAAGTATAACACTAATAATGTTTATTATGTTGAAGGTTTAAGGCATAATATTTGAGTGTAGGATAATTGGTGGATAAGGGATTTTAGTTACAGTTCAAGGATAGAAAATGCAAGATTATCAATAGATCTAGATTGGAGATTGCAACCAGTACACAGACTAAAGGTAACATCTTTCATTTGAACTTCAGTGAGAAGAAATGTTTGGCTGCATAAATTGATGAGAGTTGGATATGGCATAAGAGGTTGTGTCATGTGAATTTTGATTGCATTGTGAAGATCAGTTCTACTAAGGCAGTTAGAGATATACCTAAGATTGCAAAGCCCTATAATCCGATATGTAAGGAATGTCAAATGGGAAAGCAAGTCAAAACTTCTTTTAAGAGTATACAAGACAAATCTAATGATGTTCTTGATCTTATTCATACTAATTTGTGTGGTCCTGCTAGAATCAAAAATTTTCAGGGTGATAGATATTTCATGCTAATCATTGATGACTATTCAAAAATGATGTGGGTTACTTTTCTAAGGGAGAAGTTTGAAGCATTTGAAAAGTAAAATTTTTAAAGCTAAAGTTGAGATAGAGACGGGATTGAATATTAAATTCTTAAGGTTAGATTGGGGTGGAGAATTCACATCCAATGAATTTAACAGCTATTGTGAGAAGAATGGGATAAGGAGACAATTGTTTGCACCTTGGACACCTCTACAGAATGGAGTTGTGGAAAGGAAGAACAAAAATATCTTGGATGCATCTACAACTATGATGATGGAAGCTATTCTGCCTCATGTCTACTGGAGAGAAGTTGTAAGCACGGTGGTATACAGATTCAACAAATTTCATATCAAAGGAGATATTGGTAAGACACCTTATGAGTTATGGTTTGGTCATACACCGAGAGTTAAGTATTTCAAAATCTTTGGTAGTAAATGCTATATCAAAAGAGATGATTCCATTGGAAAGTTTGATCCTAGATGTGATTAAGGAATATTTCTTGGTTATTCTAATGAAAAAAAAGCATATAGATATTACAACAAAAGATTGCAAAGAATTGTTGAGAGCACAAATGTCAAGGTGGATGAGCAGAACAGAAGTCAAATCAGAACTTATGAGAGAGAATCAGCAATGGAAATTGTAATACCCTAAAATTGGTCATCTAAACCATGGGCCCCTAATCTTGGCAACATCACCAGGGTCCTAACCAAAGGCAATTAAATCAACTTTGAGCACATTATTAATTCTTCAATCATCAAACATTGCATGGCAAGTCAATTACTCAATATTAATTAAATATTTATTTAATTAATTGAATCATTCCAAGAATATCATTTTGAATCAATTATCCTATTTAATTTATTAAATATCATAGCATATTTAATTAATTAATAAATTTTCCATTTAATCATGCAAAAGAGGAATTAATCTAAAAATAGAATAAAAGAATTGAGAGAGAAATCAAACTTGAGATATTATTTCTTTTTCTAAATTGAGAACTTGAAATCAGAAAAACAATTAATTGAATTATTAATCATTCTCTAAAATTGAAACTCCAAGATTTTGAGAAAAAAAAGTTCAATTGCATTAAAAAGACTCTTCTCTTGAATAAATCAAAGAATTGACTATTTTTATCACAAATGCATGGAATTAATTAATTCTTATTTCTAATGCAACTTGAAATTCTTATTTAAATGCATTTCAATTAAATTATAATTGGAATCTATCTCAAGATTAACTGAATCTGATTTCTCAATTATTCAATTAATTCTAAATTGTTCTTTTTCTTGATCTCTCTTGTGAATTTTCTGTAAATTCAGCCTTCAGCTCTCATTCAAATCACCCCAGAGATATTTGAGAAACACCTTGGAGATTATTATTATGTTGATTTTGCTCTGGAGTCATTGAAGATATTGTGACTTCTTTTTTAGATTATTGCATCTTAGTTTAGTTTTTTTTCCATATTTAGTTTATTTCATTATTCCTTTATTCCATAATGTTTGAATTCACTATTGCTTGAATTATTCATCCATCTTGCATCCATATAGCTTAATATCATATCATATAGATTAAATCCTTCATCTTAGTGTAGTCTAGTCATTGGTATTGCTTATAAAAAATCTAAGAGCAATCTTATACTTGAATCTTTTAGAAGGCAATTAGTCGTTTTGTTATGGTTTATTATTTATTGATTATTGATTTACTAACCATACATGTAATGACTTAATTGAAGTGTTGTGCCTGCAGCTATCAGACTCTTTTCACTTTTTCACACACACATTTCTAGCGCCCACCCTGGGGTAGAAGAGACATTTTTCAGCCTCCAAGACTGACTGCTTATTTTTTATTTTTTTCGGATTTTTTGACTTTTTGGATTTTTGTCCGTACAAGTTCTGTGATTTGTCGTGCAACATTTCCCATACACCCAAATGACAAACTGCAGGTGTTGTACTATCTGGTATGATTTATTGTATGATCTGGTAAAAATTATCGTATGATTTTGTATTTTCTTGGTTAAAAAGCAGATTTCATTTTTCAATTTTCTCATTCAATTTTGACTATACTGACGACTGACCCTAGGTGTTTATTTGTCTATCTGAGAATTTTTCACAGCAGAATGCTTGTCGAAGAATATGCTTGTCACACAAAGACAATATGACTACTGATTCATTGTCTTTGCAGGTTGCCTGAGAAGAATCGACCAAACATCGTGTATTCTTTAAATTCATTTTTTAGGAACCTAACTTTCTATCTGGTTAAAGAACAAATCTGTATTTCATATTTTAAGTAAATTTTGAGAGGTAGGAGAGTATGCTCTTTTGTTTTTTTAGACAATCAGAAATCCAGACCCTTGAGGTGTTTTCTTTAAGTTTGAGATTTGTATATCTTTAGCGGGCCTGCCCTTTCGAGGAGATAATAACTCTTAAAGCCTTTACGGTCGGTGTGAGGGGAATGACCCAAGTGGGAATGGTTAAACACCAAGTACTCCAACCCACTATAAAATAAACGTAATTTGATGAAAATCAAGTCAATGGCAGTGCTCGGGAATAGCTCTCCTTTGTACCTTCGGTTATATTAAACCTTAGTTTTTAAGGTTGGGAGACCTCTTAATTGAGTTTATACCTCAACACGCTGAATGGACCCCTTACTAGTTCCAATTCAAAATAGAAGCTACCTAGTTTACCTCCAAAAGGGGGGATAATCTTTGTGCAAGAGAGATAGTAACTCTCCCAAGATACTTGTCGTTTCATGCCCCCATTAGCATTTGGAGTCGGATAATACGGCATTGAGAATCCATTGCGTGAGACTCAGCAGTCGTATTCTGATTAGCTAGTGGGTGTGTACCTAAGTCTATAAGAAAAAGTTTTCTTCTCACCAAATTCTATAGGGTTTGCATGCTATGATTGGAGTTATTATTCATACTACATGTTTTCTATGTTTTTCATCCCTAAAATTGAAACTGAAATACCAAAACTGGAGAAAACAAGAAACAACTCAGTGATCAAAAACTCTGTCCAAAACTAGTTTATGCCAGTTGAAACTCTATCCAAAATTATTCTATCCCAGTCGAAACTCTGTCCAAAACTAGTCTATCTCAATCGAAACTCTATCCAAAACTAGTCTATCCTAGTCAAAAATATGTCCATGTCACAAACAATAAACAACTCAGCAATCAAAAATGCAGTCCACCTCTAAACAGCTCATCATTAGTCAGCGATCAGAACCCAGTCCCTCTCAAATTTGGTCATAGTCAGTCATTGAAAACTCAAAAATTTACCTTTGTCCAACAAACAGTCATACGATTCCTCTGATTTATCATCTGGTTTCATATTTTGTGTCGTACAAAATTCCATCAATCGTAACAGTTTGTCATTTGAGCCTACATCCTATGTCATACGAGTCCTGATTGTCTGTCATCTGGTTCTGAGAATTATCATTTCATCCTAAATCATGTGTCATACAATAAAACATTGCATTGATCAGTCTGTCATTCTAGACATACCCATCTATCGTACGATACAAGGCAGCAACTCGTACAAAACATTGTTTGTTGTCATCCTGAAGCTTTTGAATTGTCGTCTGGTCCTGAGAAACCTATCATACAAATCTCTGATTTTGTCAGTTCATAACAGTCAAACTTGCCTAAAATAGTCTATAGTGAGCATAAAACTGGTTATCATTATCCTGAGCATAAACATATCAAAATAGTGTACCTCTGCTATTTGTGTTGCACCATTTTTTTTATCATCTTTCAGCTAGTTCAATCAACTACATATCAAACCTAAGTCACTTAGATAAACGTCTTATACAAGGTAGATCTTTCTTGAAACCAGACTGAGTCTTAGTCACTTCTCTCGGATCAACATAGATTAATGTCTTATATAGGATAGATCATTCCTGAAACTAGACTAAATCTTAGTTGCTCCTCTTAAATAATACATTAACTGAACAACTAGCTTTGAATTTGATCTTGACTTCTACATCACAAACAGCTTTAGGTCACACCAATCAATAAAAATGCCTACTCAAACCAGGATTTCTCATAAGAAAGATACCAAAGGCAAAGGACAACCCTTTTCATATAAAGATAATCCATTTTTTGAAGAGGACCCCCTGACTGACAAATCTTCATCATCAGAGGTGCCAATTTATGATGAGCCTGTATCTCCCACTATACCTAGAACAGAATAGAATGACAAAGACAACCTTAGTATTCATGAAACCAATAATGATTCCTCATCAAGTGAAGCTGAAGATTATAAACCTCTTGAAAAATATATTCATAAATGTCAAAAGGATAAGGATTTCTGAAAAATGATGAAGGTTATCATGGCTAGAGAAAAAGAAGAGTATTTTCTAGAGCTAGCAAAACAAGGTGCCAAACTTCCTACTGGATATGATGTTTAGACTCTTGTCACTAAAAAGGAAGAATCACCCATAATAATGGTCCACGGACAATTACTAGCCTTACGGACTGAGATAACAGAACTGAAAAACAAGGATAAATCCCCAAAACAATATTCTCTGGAGACAATATGCCCATTTCCATTTGACAAAAACCTATACATGCCTGCATTCCCTTCACAAGTTGAGATTCCAAAATTTGATAAATATGATGGTACCTCAGATCCTCAAGATTATGTCAAAGAATTTTGTGTTGCTTGCATGGAGTTCATGCATAATCAAACAAATCTCATGCGCCTTTTTCCTAGGATTTTGGCAGGACAAGCTATGGAATGGTTCTCGTCTACCTAAAGGAATAAAAACTTTTGAACAACCAATCCAACTATTTTTACAACAATACTCCTACAACATTAGACATCCTGTCACTATGATCGAACTTTATGATACCAAATAGAAAACAGGGGAGCCTTTTCTCACTTTCCTCCAACGTTGGAGAAAGATGTTCTCTAGGTATTCACGGCCTATCCCAAATGCTAAGAAAATGGATATATTTGTCAATAATCTAGTCCCTGAATTGAATAATAATATCCAAATGCAAGTACACCCATCATTTAACAAAATGGTAGATAATTTTATCCGAATGGAAGATGTGCTTATAAAGAAAGGAGATATCACACCTTGGAAAGAAACACAACCGAGATCTAGCTCTAAAGAGAAGAACAAGTATTGGAAGTATGGAAAAGACAACAATAAGAATGTTGTTAATGACGGAGTAGTAGACACTATTAAAATCAACTCAAAACCCATGATATTCAACTTGGCTAGTGGCACACAAGAACTTAAAGTAGCTGAAACCGCAACACAAAATCCTTCGAAGAAAGCAAAAGAGTGGTTCAAAGAGAAACCTTGGCTTTCGAAAGCTAGACGTGAATTCGATCCTCTGGAAGAATCATATGAATCTGCTTTCAAAACTCTATTGGAAAACAACCTAATAACGTTACCAGATAATTCTAGGCCATATGATCTGGAAGTCAAACCAAAATAGTGGAGATAAAATGAATACTGCGACTTCCATCGGAATAAAGGTCATAACACAAACAACTACATGAAGCTCAAACATGAGATTCAAGATCTCATGGACGCTGGTAAAATTGTTGTCGAGAATCACCCAACAAATGTTGATTATAAAGCTTTTAAGGATCCCTTACCTATTTACGAACAAGGTGATTCTTCAAAGACCAAAGGAGGTGCCAAAGTAAATTATGCTTATACCAGCAATGACAACATCATCAACATGATTGAACCTTCCCAATCTGAATATTGCAATGTGATTATAATCCAAGATAAACAAAATGAATCATGATACGCAAATGCTATCACCCATTCCCAAAAGAAAGTCACTCTCCAAGGAGCTAGTTCTTCAACTTCGGCTCAAACAACATCAAACCTACCAGCCTTGTCAAACAAAAAAAAAGAATCAACATTTGATAAATTTAAAAGGCTAACTTCATCATCATCCTCTGGATATAGCATTGTTGAATGGTTGAAAAGGACAAATGCTCAAATTTCCATCTTTGAATTAGTAAAAATATCTTCTGCTCACAAAGAGATCTTGGACAATGCCTTGCTCACCACTAATGTTCCGAAAGATTTAGACATTGATCGGTTTCAATCCATGGTGGGTCATCTGACTTCACCTCAGTATTTGACCTTCTCTGAAGAAGATGACAACTCGCTAAATCATCCACATAACCAGCCATTGCACATTTAATCCATGATCCATAAACATATAGTCAAACATGTTTTGATAGATGGAGGCGTGGGGTTGAATATATGTACTTACAGTCTGCTTAAACAACTAGGATTTTCTAAAAATGTCATTGATCCGGTCAAGAAAATAACAATTAAAGCCTATGATGAAGAGGAAAGGACCTCTAAAGGTCTAGTATCATTACCAATCAGGGTGGGACCTGTAGATAGAGATGTCATTTTCTAGGTACTTGATCTTCCTCTATCATACAATATCTTACTAGGTAGGTCGTGGATTCATGAAATGAAGGCAGTTCCATCTACATACCATCAATGCTTAAAATTTCCTTATAACGGAGTTGAGGTCAGTATTCTTGCTGATATAAATGTCCCCTATAATGCATTGACAAAAGGTGATGATACCTTTGTGCCTCATAATAGAGCAATCTCTACAAATAAAAGTTTAGAAGCCCTAATGAAAGACTTGGAAAAGAAATTGAAAATTACCAATACTAGCATGGATGGATACAAGATAGAACCAGTACTTTCATTAGTCTCTCTTCCTCCATCGCTAAAATAGTTGGGCAAACCATCAGAGGCTATGAAAACATAGACTTCAACTCCGAATATCATATATGATGATCTTTTTGTACAATCTTCTACTTCCCTGGCAGATGAAATAGAAGAGGATGTTGTTGTAAAATGGATTTTTAAGGAAGATAGTGAAAACAAAGAAGTACGGCATTGTGAGATTTCCTCAACACAATATGGTCCAAGCTACAAAATGATTCAACGCATGGGATATTCAGGTACTGGTCCCCTGGGAAAACATCAAGAGGGTATTACTAAACTGATTCAGCTGCAAACAAAATCAACAAATGATAAGGTTGGATTGGGGTAAAATCCAAAAAAGACATCATACCAAAAACATGCTTCTAAGTCTAAGTGGCAGAAAAGGATATTGCCTTCAACATTACAAGAAACAAACACTTAGAAAACTCAACCAGAGTGTAAAAGAAAAAGAGGAATCAACAATAAAGCTCCAATGGTGTCAGCTACAACTATACAAGGAGTTGAATTCCCAAAGGATATAAGAGACGAAGTAGAAAGAATCAAAGAATTGTTTACACCACTGAAAGTTCCAATCACATACACTAGTAGGCAGCAAGTAGATGATTCAGAGACTGACTCAAATGAGTATGAATGGGGTCCAGACCACCTCTCATATACATCCAGTATAGAAACTCTAGAAGAGTCCAGTGATATAACAGATGATGCTCAAGAGATGATGCACTTAAAGCTAGAAAAGGAGATATATGAAATCAGACTAAGAAGACAAGCAGACTATGAACAAGGGCTGAAGGAAGGAAGAATACTAGAAAGTTTTTCATCTATTATATACCCCTCTAATAAAATAGAACAAATCAGGTATGGGTTTACACAAGAAGAATTGGAAGCTACAGAAGCAGAACTGGTCATCAGTCCAGAGGAAGTTGAATGGAGTAGACAACAGGAAGTCACATAACCATCAAGATCATGTCAACAGGTGTGTCAGATACAAATGCTAAATGAGACAAATCTTGAAAGAACTTGTAGCATTAAAGATGTTGGTGTTGATACCATACATACATTCACTCAATCACTTGAAGAAGACTCAGAAACTTCATCCAACGAATCTGAGGACTCTGACAATAGTCTTGTTTATGACAATATCTACTCAGCATCAAACTCTGAATCCTCTGATATAAATGGCAAGAATCTGTCTACTAATCTTGTTACTATCAAACCTCAATATGAAGTTCATCCTGGTGTAGAGAATGATGCCACAAGTAGGTCTATTGGATTAGGTCAACTAAATATTATCGTGCACTTTAATAATCATGTTCTAACTTTTCCTGGTATCGAGACATTTACACAAGGTATCCTTCTAGAACTCGATTTTTTGATCCGCAGTTGTGATGAAAATACTGTGAACTCCCTTGAACCTGTCCACACTCTATCCTTGGTACATCTTGAATTAATTGATTGTAGTCTATAAGACCAACCCATGAATGTACCTACTTTTGCTAATGACTATATGCTAGCTTATTACCTAAACACAGTTGAACCCATGTACTCTTCCACCAGCGAACAAAGTGAAAACATGACTAAAATAGATATCAAGTATCTTACTCACAAAAATAAAAAAAATAAAAATAAAAGATCTGATGGCGAAAACCACATTGTGGCAGTATCAGAATCTAAAAAAGAGAAAATAAAGGATGTACCTAAGGGTGAAAACCTCTCTGAGGTGCCTGAAGGTGAGATACTTGATACACTACCAAGTCACTTCCAAGAGAGATCTTCTATATTGATTGAGCCAACTCTACCAGTGAACATTGGGAGTCAAGAGACACCACACATCATTCATGTAGCTCAATTATTATCAGCAAAAGAATTAAAAGATTTCACTCATCTCTTTTCAGAAAAGAAGATCAATTTTGCATGGACATACTCTGATATGCCAGGCCTAGATCCTGATCTTACCATGCATCATCTTTCTATCACACCAGGAGTTAAACCAATTAAGCAAAAACTCTGTAAGATGCACCCTCACATGGCACTACTAGTCAAAGCTAAGCTAGAAAAACTGCTAAGAGCTAGATTTATCAGAGCTATAGACTATGTGGAATGGATTTCAAACATAGTACCTATGTCAAAGGCAGACAAATCTATTAGGGTTTGCACAGACTTCAGAGATCTCAACAAAGCTTATTTGAAGGATGACTTTCCATTACCAAACATTAATATGATAGTTGATATGACTAGTGGGTATAAGATGTACTCGCTAATGGATGGATTCTTCGGTTATAATCAGATCAAAATAGCTCCTGGAGATCAAGAAAAGACAACTTTCACCTATGCATGGGGAACCTTTTCCTGGAGTGTCATGTCATTTGGGTTGAAGATCGCAGGAGCAACTTATCAAAGAGCACTAACAACTATATTTCATGATATGATGCATAAGAATATGGAAGACTATTTTGATGACACTTTAGCAAATACTATGAAGAGATCCATGCATATTCAAGAGCTAGGCCCTATACTAGATAGAATGGAAAAATTCAAACTCTGGCTAAATCCAAAAAAGTGTGCATTCAGAGTGGCATCTAGTAAACTACTTGGCTACATCATTTCAAAGAAGGGAATCAAGGTTGATCCTAAGAAGGTCCAACCTATAATGGAAATGTTGCCTCCGATGAACATCAGTCAAATGAGAAGTTTACAAGGACGTCTCCAATCAATCAGATGCTTCATTTCTCAGCTAGCAAACAAAGCTCAACCTTTCACAAAAGTATTGAGGAAATGAGTAATATACAACTGGGATCGATAATGTGAATAACACCTTTAGCAGATCAAAGAGTACATGTCCAATTAACCAATACTGATGCCACCAATTTAGGGAAAACCATTGATCTTATACATATCATCCACTGATTCATCATTGGGGGCACTTCTGGCACAACAGGATGAAAATAAAAGAGAGAGAGCTATATATTACATCAGTAGAATATTGGTGTCTTATGAAATGAACTACATTATAATAGAAAAAGCATGCTTGGTATTAGTCTTTGCATCACAAAAATTGAGACACTACATGTTGTCACATTCCATCAAGCTAGTAGCTAAGATTGATCCACTCAAGTATATTCTCAACAAAGCAACACTCACTGGAAGAGTGGAAAAATGGGTCATGGTACTTACAGAGTTTGATATTGAATATGTGGAATGCAAAGCCATCAAAGGATAGGTAATTGTAGATCAACTCATTGAAGCTCCACTTGAAGACACTCAATCACTACATATAGAATTTCTAGATGAATCAATAATGAACCTTACTCAACAATCTTGGAAGATGTTCTTTGATGGATCTTTCACCCAAAATGGTTCTAGTGCTGGAATACTATTATCACTCCTCAGAAATATTCAATCCTAAAAGCTTACAAGATTCTTTTCCCTTGCACAAACAATATTGCAGAGTATGAAGCTATGGTAAATGGGATCAAGCTAGCTATTGAATGGAAGGTTCTGGAGTTATGTATCTATGGAGATTCTCAACTAATTATCAATCAAATCAATGATACGTATCAGACTCGAGATGAGAAATGAATGTCTTATAAGAGAATGGTTGATGAGCTCAAGAATTATTTTACTTTTGTATCATTCCAGCAGATTCTTAGATCAGCAAACAGAGCAGCAGATGCTATGGCCACCTTGGCATCTATACCTGAGTTATAGGAATCTAATTTTCACTTTGAATTCCTAGTGGAAGAGTTACATTACCTTGCCTATGATTCTCCTGAGTCCCAGATAGACTGTTCTATTATTGGACATGACTCATCTTGATATAACCACATATACTCTTATCTACATGACCAAATTATTCCAGAAGATCTTACCAGTAATGAGAAAAAGAACTTAACCCAAAACACTTCACGGTATGTCATCATTGCTAGTGATTTGTTTAGATGAAGTTTGGACAGTACATTGCTTAGGTGTCTAGAAACTGAAGAGTCTAAACGTGCATTATCGGAAGTTCATGAAGGTATTTGTGGATCTCATTTGAATGGTCTTACTTTATCTTGGAAACTACTAAGGGTTGTCTATTACTGGCCAGACATGGAGAAGGACGCTATAAAGTTTTCTAAAACTTGTGAGAAATGTCAGCTACATGGAAATCGCATACATGCTCCAGCAAGGAATCTCATACCCTTCATCACACATTGGTCTTTCCAACAATGGGCCTTTGATCTCATTGGTCAGATCTATCCTGCATCATCCAACGGACACAAGTTTATAATAACTGCCACTAAGTACTTCACTAAGTGGGTAGAAGCGGTTCCACTCATCAAAGCAACTGGTAAACAAGTAGCTCTATTCATTATAAACCATATCATTTGCAGGTATGGGATACCTTCATCCATCGTGACTGACAATGGAGGACAATTCAAGAATAAATATTTGGATGAGCTCTATGAGAAATTCAAAATTAGATAACACTGGTCATCTGTATATTACCCTCAAGGTAATGGACAAGCTGAGGCATCTAATAAAAACCTGTTTACTATCTTACATAGAACAGTAAACAAATCTGGGAAGGATTGGCATCTGCAGCTCAATCCTGTATTATGGGCTTACAGAATAAGTATTAGAACACCTACTGGGGCTACACCTTTTTCTTTGGTGTATGGGTCTAAAGCAATATTACCTATTGAAGTAGAAATACCATCTCTAAGAGTTTCTTTGCAAGGTCTTGTTACTGATGAAGACTATAGGATATCTAGATTACAAGAACTCGAATTGCTTGATGAACATCGGCAAGTGGCATTTGATCATCTCAGAGTGTATCAAAAGAGAATGTCCAAAGGATATAACAAGAAGGTTTGACAAAGAGAATTTCAGGTTGGTGACCTAGTTTTGAGAGAAAATCCTAAAAATCAACAGTTTCAAGACAACAAAGGGAAATTTGAACCCAAATGGTTGAGTCCCTACATCGTTCCTGTAGTATTTGGCTCTAGTGCCTATCATCTCTCAACATCGGAAGGAGAATAGCTTCATGAACCAATTAACATCATCCATTTGAAGAAATTCTTCACTTAGCATTCTCTGCTTCAGCAACTTGTATAGCTGAAAAAATCCTTTAAAAAAAAAAAAAGTCATAAAAAGTCCTTAAAAAAAATCATAAAAAGTCCTGAAAAAAAAGTCAAAAAAAAAATGCCCTAGTGAAAACCTGGTAAATAGGCATCTTGGTTAAAAAAAAGAGAATCTCTACCAAGTAGGTGAAAACTTGGCAAACAAGTGCCTCTTGTACTCAACGCTCAATCTATCAATGCAACATTGGCATTTCCTGCTTTCATGCATCTTTATTATCACTTGTACATATATTTTAGTCACTTTTGTGACATTCTGGTTCGTTGGAACCCTCATGGCTTGAAACTGATTAATGTCCTAGTCTTAGGGTAATCGACTGAGCAATTTACGTGTCTTAAGCAATATCAACCAAGTCATCTTTTTGTTAGTGAAACTTGGTCATCCACTCTGATTCGGTTACATGTCTCCTAACTACTTAAGAGTTTTATCACTGAGTACACAAGCAAAACAACAAAATTGAAAACAATCACTAAATAGTTTGAGCTATGAATGAAAATTTACTTTGTATGTTGTCTTTTATATTGGTTTTCAATTATTATCCCTCTGAGTAACTCAAGGAAGTCTATCTTGAATAAGAGGAGCAAGGATTGGGGGCATAATATTCTCTTTGTTTTCTACTTGTAGGAATGATTTTGATGATCTGGAAACATCTAATAAGTTGGGTGTTTGTGATAAGAGCCTTCACATCAAAGTGAAATCACCACACATACCTCGACTCCGCTTATTTGTATGCTATAGGGAGGTTCCCATCATTTCTTTGTCTGTTTTGAGGGAATTTCTTTATCATGCAATCCGGGTCCCTGCGAAATCTATCCAAGAATCTGAACGAAAAAAGGGTCATTATGGACAAGATAATTAATATTGCACATGAAAAGAAAGGAACTCAAATCTGCCTGTTATGTTTGTTATGCTCAGTGATGAAACTTAAGCATTTTTAATCCAGTGACTAGGTTTAGGTTTCATTTCATTTTGCATCTCATTTTGCATTTCATTCTGTATTTTGTAAATTTAGAGTGATGTCGGTATGGTAATAATCTCTTTATCTTCTGAATGAGAGTTGGACACATTATCATTTCTTAGCTAAGTGGTCTCTTTTTCTTCATTTCTCTGATCGAGTACTTATGTATTGAGATGTTAGCTGCATACATAAGAATCTTATATAGACTCATACATTTCATTATCACTCATTTGCATTCATCTTATTGCATAAAAAGAGTATATATATATATATATATATATATATATATATATATATATATATATATATATATATATATATATATATATATATATATATATATATATATATTTGTATTACTCATTACTTATTTTCATCATTTATTTGTATATGAAAAAGAACAAAAATAAACATTCATATTCATCTACATTACATACATCCATGCTAAATAAAAAATGCATACATATAGAATAAAGCATATAGAAGATGTCTCATAATTGATCGACACAATTACCATGAATTCCAATCAGATATCATATATATATAATCATCAAGTATGAGGGTACAAAATAATGTCAACTGACATATATAAACTCCCATCGGAGAAAGAATCATAAGGGCTACAAAAAATGGGTGTGTCTACAAAAAATCTCCGAGCTAAAAAAAGAAAATTTAGCTCTGGGCCTCTCCCTCATCGCCTGGTGGAGGAGGTGGAGTCTGCTGACCGGAATCCTAACAAGGTGCTCACGCTCCCTTAGAATATGTCATGTATTGCAAGTAGGGTACAACCTATTGTGCTACAAGAATGGCTATGCTATAAGCTGCAACGTAATAAGCCGCCCGACTGGTCTGGAGCAAAATCTCCTACTAAAGAGCATCTCGCTCTACCCTCATCATCATGACCTAACGATCGCACTCTACTCTGAGCTCCACAAGCTGACAATCTTGCTCTGCCCTAAGCTCTGCTAACTGTTGGTCTTGCTCTGCCAGCTGAGTCATTGCCACTGTCAGTTGTGACTGCAAACCCGCTAGGTGTTCTCTCATCGACCGCACTATGTCAGCCTCTCCTCCTCACCGCCACCCTCAGGCACCCTCGCTCTGCTCAGTCTCACACCCACTACCCCAAGAGATACACCCTCTCCCCTCTGCTGCCTACCTCGAGCTGGAAACCTATTGCAGCTAGTACCAGGATCACCACCTACCCGCCTCGAAGCCTCGGCTCTCTATCCCTATCTTTGTCCCTATCCCTGACCCTGTATAGGGGCATCATCCTCTATCTCCTCTATGTGAGGTATCTGCTCAGCTGGATCTTTAAATCTACGGAATGGATGCTGCTGGAACCAATCCCTATACTAGGGCAATACCCCTGCATCTGCAATGTCATCCATATAGTCCCACCTCAGTATAATCCAGTCAGCTCCTGCATACTCAAGGCATAAGATAGTCTCGGTGCTCATCCCTTCCTCTCCTCATCTGCATAATGCACTATGCAGTGTACTCCTATGATATCCCCTAAGGTCTACCATACTGCCTCATCACTTGGGAAACAACGAACCACTCGACTATTGTCTGTGATCTACCGATGAGTGGGCGAGTCATGAACAAATCTCTGTGAATAACCCTCCAATCATCCCATGGATCTAGACCCTTGTACGGTCTCCATGTCATAGCTATCAAATCATCCAACTACCATTTCCAAAAATTTGTCTTGCCCAGATGGGGCTGAGTAACATATCCTAAATATCTATATACAATGGGCTGACCAGGATCCCTATCATCATTTACAATTGGCTTGCAAACTAAGAGGTGCTCTCAGGCCCATACTTGTAATATCAAAACTCCTACAACCATACTCTTCCCCTCCTGAAAGATGATCTCATGCATCTCGCAATACATATGTGCTAATAAACAAGAGCCCCAACCTAACCTCTGAGGGGTCTCAATAAGCCTCTCCAACATCCTACCCCATCCACACAAAAAACCTTGTTATCCCCTATCCAGCATCAGAAAACAACCGATAAAACCTGCCAAGACGCAAGCCAGTGGAAAGTCCTCACTGTACCTAGTCGTCATCACGTCCCAACTGATATAACGTGTCAAAATGTTAGGATCTCTAAAAACATGTCTAACATCGAGTAACCCGGGAAGCTACATTGCATCATAATCAACCTTCCCTCCAGGAAAAGAGATACAAAGAATCCTATAAACATCCTCATGAGTGATGATCATCTCCCCAACTGGCAAATTGAATGTGTTATGGTCAGAATGGAATCTCTCTACAAGTGTAGTCAACATTCTATGATTCACACGGATATCAGGTAAATCAAGAAGGTGGGTCAATCCACACAAATCAATATGTGCCCATTCAACCTCTGACAACTGACGCACTAATATCATCGTCGGTGGATATACACATCTAAAAAGAACATGAGGCAATCAAACCTACAAATATCAAACAACAACCATCAGGAAACATTTCAAATTAGCCTATAAGATAAGCAAAACATCATGCAAATTCAACTACTTCAATTACAAAATCAGAATTTCAAATTTACACCTTCAAAAATGCTCAATTTTTTTCAAATGACAAAACACAGTAGAGGCAACAACTCGTACGAGTCAAAAATAGGTCTAGTATGACAAAAGACTCCCATACAACAAAAGAATAGCCCTAGGATGACAAAAGGGGCTCTTTTGAATGTTCTCGTATGATACAAGGGTAGGCCTAGAATGACAAAACTAGTGATCTAAAATGAAAAAAATAGACTTCCTCAGTTTGTCGTATGAGATAGGATCCTGTCTCGCATGACAAAATGAGAAAACATGACTTAAACATGCCAAAAATTGAAAAATTCAACAAAAAAAATCAAAATTGAAATGAATAACTGGCTTAAGATAGATCACTTACCATTGTTTCATAGTTCAAAGGTTGATTATGTCATCTCTGGTGCTCGAATCGATGCATATGAGTGGGAACCACCATTTTTATTCACAGAAGGTTTTTTGAATTTTCAAACTTGGAGGGTTAAAATGAATTGAAAATGACACTTTTACCCCATATATAGCCAAAACCCTAATTTTTCAACTTGCTCCGATGGACATGAAAATTGTACCCTTAGCTAATTTGCCCATTCTGATTCCATTTTGGGATCGAAATCAAAATACGAGATCATTTTGCTAGTCAATTTCACAATCTGGACCACTTAGCCCTTTTTATCAGATGCTCATTCTTTCTTCAAATTGCGCTCAATTTCTCATGAATCAATGCTGAATCTCAATTTCTCATCAATCAATGCTGAATTTTTAAATATTCCTCTAAATCATTTATGCTCAAATTATTATCATCACCAAAAATTGCCTGTAATCATGTACCCTCGCTATCTTTTGATTTCTCTCCCGAGGGGGCATACTGATGACCTCATGACCTCACATCTTTAAAGTTGAGATAATTTTCAAATCTTTACCAAAATTCGAGTAAAAATCTTTCTCAACTAAAGAAAATCAAATTCTTATTGCTAAGGGGCATCTTAGCTTCATCGCTTCACATCAAGTTGAGATCTCTCGATCATCTGAATCGAATCAATTGCTAGGGGCATATCAGTTTCATCACTTCAAATCAAGCTAATATTTGTCTTTATCTGAATCAATCTCTTAATGTTAATCAGTTTCATCACTTTTCATCAAGCTGATTATTCATTTCAACTCAACCAAGGGTTTAAAGAGTATCTTCGATCACACGCTCAATCTGAGCAGGTGTTCAGTTTCATCACATCAAATCAAGCTGGACAGTTTATCTTCGCTCATCGTATCTTGATCCATCAAGTTCAAGATCAATTTTATCTTCGCTCATTGTGTCTAGATCAATCAAGTTCTAGATCTGTAAGATCCACTTCTTGATCAATCAAATTCAAGTTCGATATCTTTGCTCTCTATCGTTCCCAGTTCAATCATGTTCGTGATCAGTATCACTTTAATCAACTTTGTTCAGCTTCATCGCTTCAAATCAAGCTAAACACCTTGCTCTTCATCTGGTTCGTGATCAATCAAGTTCAAAACTGGTATCTCCTAGATATCAACTATTATTTGAACCAACGCACTGCTCGCACATCAATTCAAAGAGGGGCAAATGTAATACCCTAAAATTGGTCATCTAAACCATGGGCCCCTAATCTTGACAACATCACCAAGGTCCTAACCAAAGGAAATTAAATCAACTTTGAGTATATTATTAATTCTTCAATCATCAAATATTGCATGGCAAGTCAATTACTCAATATTAATTAAATATTTATTTAATTAATTGAATCATTCCAAGGAAATATCATTTTGAATCAATTATCCTGTTTAATTTATTAAATATCCTTGCATATTTGATTAATTAATAAATTTGTCATTTAATCATGCAAAAGAGGAATTAATCTGAAAATAGAATAAAAGAATTGAGAGAGAAATCAAACTTGAGATATTATTTCTTTTTCTAAATTGAGAACTTGAAATCGGAAAAACAATTAATTGAATTATTAATCATTCTCTAAAATTGGAACTCCAAGCTTTTGAGAAAAAGAAGTTCAGTTGCATTAAAAAGACTCTTTTCTTGAATAAATCAAAGAATTATCTATTTTTATCACAAATGCATGAAATTAATTAATTCTTATTTCTAATGCAACTTGAACTTCTTATTTAAATGCATTTCAATTAAATTATAATTGGAATTTATCTCAAGGTTAACTGAATCTGATTTCTCAATTATTTAATTAATTCTAAATTGTGTTTTTTCTTGATCTCTCTTGTGAATTTTCTATAAATTCAGCCTTCAGCTCTCCTTCAAATCACCCCAGAGATGTTTGAGAAACACCTTGGAGATTATTATTATGTTGATTTTGCTCTGGAGTCATTGAAGATATTGTGCTTGCTTTTTGAGATTATTGCATCCTAGTTTAGTTTTTTTTTCATATTTAGTTTATTTTATTATTGCTTTATTACATATTGTTTGAATTCACTATTGCTTGAATTATTCATCCATCTTGCATCCATGTAGCTTAATATCATATCATATAGATTAAATCCTTCATCTTGGTGTAGTCTAGTCACTAGCATTGCTTATAAAAAATCTGAGAGCAATCTTATACTCGCATCTTTTAGAAGGCAATTAGTCATTTTGTTATGTTTTATTATTTATTGATTATTGATTTACTAACCATGCATGTAATGACTTAATTGAAGTGTTGTGACTGCAGCTATCAGACTCTTTTCACTTTTTCACACACATAGAAATGATCATTGTAGACACCCAAAAATGGTCAACGCTTGCGGAATCATACTTTAACATTTGCGCATTACCTCATTTTAGGTTTTTGCATCGCATTAACATTTCTCCTATGTCACGCACTTGGTCTTTATCATTTGTGAACATTGAGTCATTCTTCTACATTCTTCAATCATCTCGTCCTCGAATTTGGTCTTGTCGACAACATTATCCAGTCATGATTTTGATCAATCTTATCCTATCGCATCAATGTGCGTATTCAATCTTATCATTCTGGACATCGTCAATCCTAACTAGGGTTTTGTCCTTCTATCAATCTTATCAATCGTATCATCAATCCTTCAATCTTGTCATTTTAACGATCGATTTGTCATCGATCGCTGTCATGTGCAATCTTGTCATTTTTACGACCGATTTGTTATCAATCGTTGTCATGTTCGATATTGTCATTTTGCAATCTATTTTGTCATCAATCCTTGTCTTCTTGTCAATTTTGTCATTTTGCGATTATTTCGCTATCGATCATTGTCTATCTCAATTATGTCAATTTGGATCAATTTGTCATTGTTCCTCGTCAATTGGCGCATTTATCAATCAAATTATTTTGTCACATTGGTCATTTATCAATTCAAAATCATGACATTAATTATCTTCAATCAAGACCTAATTGTCATTTTCGCATTTCTAATTCGTCTTCTAGGGTTTTATGATTTAGTCATTTAACCTAATTTGTCATTTCCTCCTTTAGGATTAATAATTTATTTATTTATCCTAAGTCTTCTTATTACAATTAAATGTTCATTTAATTGGCTAATTAATTCCTCCTATTTTTGTAAATTAATTAATGAATGAGAAATTATTAATTAATTTACCTATTTTTCATCAATTTCCTAATTTCCAAGTCATTATTTCCAACTTAATTTTCTAATTTCTCCTAAATTCCTAAATGTCTATTTCTATTTCAAATTCATGTCATAAATCCTTGCATAGCAATTTGTCATAAATTGTCATAAATTGTCATAAATCCTTGCATAGCAATTTGTCATAGACATGTCATAATTTTGCTATTCTTGATTTGAATTTCCATTCGAATCACTAGCATGCTAATCTTGTCATCTCTCCAATTCTTCTATAAATTGGATGATCTTCATCAATCAAATCCCTTCATAATCTTGACCCTTCGAATCCTTCAAGCCCTTCGAATCTTGAAATCTGAATTTCTATCAAACTACCGAACCTTCGTTTCTAGTACTCTTGAGCTTTCAATTGTGTGAGCACTTGTAGGTGAGATCCACAAACCCATTGAAGAGGAAAGAACAACAATGGAGCCGCATGGAAGAAGCATCCGCATTGTTATATGGTTTGCATAATTTTCATTTTGAATGCTTTGTTTCCATACCTCTATTGAATGTGCTTTGGAATTAGGTTCATTTCAAGAGTATTCCTTTGATTATGTTATCATGTCTCGTGTTTTGTTTTGATCTACTTGTCTTGTGATGATTCCTAATTCTGATGCTACAATCATAACTAAACCGGTAGAACCTACACCGAAATAGAATGTTAAACCATTTACTCTGGAAGTATCAGAAAATTCAACAGTAACTAAAGATCAAGGCAGAGGAACAGAAAATCAGAAGACTCCTAGGTATGTGAGGTTGAATCATTCAGAAGATCAAATCATTGGAGACAAAAACAAAGGAGTGATGACAAGAAGAAGGTTGGCAAGTAATGAGGTATGTTTAATTTCTCATGTTGAACCAGCATCAGTAATTGAAGCTTGTAAAGATGAATGTTGGATGAAGGCTATGGAAGAAGAATCAGATCATATAGAAAAAAATAACACATGAACTTTAGTTCCTCGACCTAAAAAGAAGAATGTTATTGGAACTAAATGGGTTTTTAGGAATAAATCAAATGAAGATGGACAAGTTGTGAGGAATAAAGCTAGATTGGTTTGTAAAGGATATTCTCAGAAGGAGGAATTGATTATGATGAAACCTTTGCACTGATAGCTAGGATTGAAGCTATGAGATTATTTCTTGCTTATGTTGCACATAAGAACTACAAGGTTTATCGGATGGATGTTAAGTGTGCATTTCTGAATGGAGATCTTGGAGAGGAAGCTTATATTGAGCAAGCTAATGGATTTTCACTTTTAGATGACAAAAACATGGTTTGTAGGTTAAATAAAGCTTTATATGGATTGAAACAAGCCCCTAGAGCTTGGTATGCAAGACTGGATAAATATCTATTGAAGCTTGATTTCACTAAAGGTAATGCTGACAATAATTTATATTATAAGATCACTGATGATGATATATTGAATATTGAAGTCTTTGTTGATGATATAATTTTTGGAGGTGAAGATAAGTTGTGTATGGAATTCTCTAAGAATATTAAGAATGAATTTGAGATGTCTATGATTGGGGATGTCATGCCCAAACTTTTGGGCAAAACACAACCAACAAATTTTTTTTTTAAAACACTAAATTTTTAAAATGCTAAAGTTACACACAACCATTGCTTAACCAGTTGAGACATCTTAACAAGTTGTTCCAAGCGAAATCTTAAATGATATTAAATGCTATCATGATAATTCCTATTAACAAGCAGAACGAACAAATGTTATAAGAGTAATAATAATTTCACTCAAAAGTCCTTATCATTTCAGTTGCGTCTATAAGTACTTAATTAGATCCATTTCCACTAAATAGACATTAATAAAATTACTTGGTCCGATACCAATTATTTAATAAATATCAAGTTCCCATCATCCTGTTAATACATCCTTTCTTAATAATTTAATTTAATTGTGGAATACTAAATAAGTTAATTTATTAACTCATCAAATTTAGTCAATAGATTGATTAAATCAACATTCTCTAAAATAATTGACAAATGTATAATTAATCTCCAATAATCATTAATTGCTTTTAGGAGCTAATTAATTTAGTCCTAGCACTTAGTATTATAAGTGTCTATATTTTGCTTAACAATAGTTAAATAGTAGATTAAACTAAACCAACAAATAGGGTTGATTTTATTCACAAATGAATATTTCTCTACCAGGTTGAACCACATGCATCTATGTTAAGGAGAGTCAAAAATTAAACCCTTTAGATCAATAAAAATAAAACTCCCTTATTGATTAATTTAAATCATCTAAATTTAATAAATTAAAATTAAATATTATTCCTCAAAAATTATATTTAAATCATCTCCATCTATTTAAATTTTAAAATTAAATAGTTTAATCTATAACACTTTTAAACTATTTAAAATTTAAAATTAAATATTATCTTTACTAATATTTAATTTGGGACAACTTCACCTATATATATATATATATATATATATATATATATATATATATATACATATATATATATATATTAATTACTATATTTTTAAGCTTTAGGGTTCTACCCATGCAAACCCTAATCATCATTTTATATTATAAAATAAGTCTTCTATTTTTTTTTTTCTTACCACTATTTACCCTAGCCCTAACCGGGCTAGGGTTTTCTCCCTTTTTTTTTTGTTGCTTTGTTTTTGCAGGGGGCCGAATGGAAACAATGGCGAAGGCGATCTTTTTTACATAGGGGGCGGAGGTGTAAAAGTTGTAGGCAGCAACCCCGAGGTGGCTCTGCTCACTGTGGGTTACCACATTGGTGGCGACCACTGCGGACGCCCACAGTGGCAGCCCTCGGGCCATTCACTGTGGACGGCCGCAATGGTGGCGCCCACTGTGGTCACCCACAGTGGCGGCCCTTGGACCATCCATTGTGGACGCCCACAGTGGCACTGGCCAAGGCCGCCCACTATGTCGTGCACAGTGTTCGTCCCCTGCCGTCCACTATGCATTGCACAGTGGTTCGGCCCGAGCGGACCCCCGTATTATATTTTCATCTGTCAAAGTAAGTATGCTAGAGAGCTATTGAAGAAATTTGGGTTCTAAAATTCTAAATCGATTGGTACTCTGATGGTAACAAGTGATAAATTGACAAAGAAAGATGTATCTGCACCAGCAAATCCTACAAGGTACAAGTCTATGATTGGAGGTTTCTTATATCTAACTTAGACTATACTGGATATAATGAATGCAGTTTGTTGTATCAAGATATCAAAGTTATCATAGAGAAAATCATGAGAGTGTGGTGAAAAGGATTTTTTAGGTATTTGCAAGGAACAATTGAATATGGTTTATGGTATCCTAAAAAAAATGACTTTACATTATGTGCATATACAGATGTAGATTGGGCTAGAGATGTTGATAACCGAAAGAGCACATCTGGCAGAGCTTTCTTTCTTGAAAAGAAACTTGTTTCATGGATCAACAAAAAGCAGTCATGTACCTCTTTATCTACTATTGAAGCTGAGTATATTGATGTTGCTACTAACTGCACATAAATTATATGGATGAAGCCAACAGTGAAGGATATAAAGGTGGATTGTAATGATATGATATTTATTCATTGTGATAACTCTACTACTATTGATATATCAAAGAATTTGGTATTTCATTCTAAGACAAAGCACATATCTATCAAGTATAACTTTTTGAAGGAGAAGGTGGAAGCAAATGAAGTCGGACTAGTTTATGTGAACACTAAAGAGAAGATTCCAGACATCTTCACTAAACCTTTGCCTAAAGAATAATTTGAGTACTTCAGAGACAGTTTGAGGGTTTCTACCGCTCTGGTAGAGACTTGAGTGATGCTCATTGGCATTAGTTTGGTATGCATTATCAAAGCTATTACTCATTCTAGATTGATGTGGTGGTGCTACTACTCAGGGGGAGTAGTTAGTTGTAAGAATCAGAGGATTTATGTTTTTTCTTTCATATTTATGTCAGATCTTTGGCATTGATGTCAAAGGGGGAGATTTATTCTTGTGAAAAACATAAGGGAGATATATATTCATTAGGGGAGTTTGGTTTAGAGCTTCATTGCTATATCATTTTATGGGAGATTGTTGGTTGTCTTCCATGGGGCAGACTTGTTTGGCATTTCTTGGCACTTGGATGTTTTTCATATATAGTGTTGCCATCAATGCCAAAGGGGGAGATTATTAGCAATTTGGAGGAATTGATTATGTGTTGCATTGATGTTTTGTCATTGATGGCAACAACGATTGTTTTGGTTGTTTACCATTTTCTGCTTGGTTCCGATAGAGTGGTTGGCTTATGATATTGATCTAGTATGCTTTGGTATGCTCTGGTTTGTGGAATTGATTTGGATCTGTCATTCATTCTATTTAGATGTGTATCACAATCAGTTGGTTTGGGATTTGATGACTTGGATACTATCATTTGTTCTAATAAGTCTTTTGGTCACCGGTAAGGGTTTTACCGGAAGAGCTTTGTTGAAGATATTTTGATGCACGTGATAAGTGGTGTTGGTGTGGCTTCTATATGGCTTTAGGGATGCTATTGGTTATCTTGTTCATGTTCTTGTTGATCAATGGTGTTGCATTTAGAACCGGACCTAATGTTATCTTATTCTGCTAGGTTATGGATCGGTTTATGTAACATGTTGATGGGTGATACTGACGTGTTACCAAATGGATTCATTGATTGGATTATGTTGTTTCAGTCTTAGGCTGACTTGGTTGATCATTGGATTGTGGGTTTATTTTATGAATTTATTGTATTATCTTTTAGGTGGTCGACCTAATTGTTTAGGTCTTGGGTTCATATAAATATGATGTAATATCTCTTTGTAGATCATGGGATCAAGGTTATGGGATGGTTATGTGATTACCTATGTGAATAATTTTGCAATCATATGTAGGAGTTTTGGTCGATCATAGGTGATCGAATTGGGTTGGTAAGAGAGGTTTAAGACCTCCGGTAGTGAGCTTAATTGAAACTATACTCAGGCATAGGAGATGTCATCTTTGCAATTCACTCTTCTTTCCAGATTGTAGTCTGGATTTATTTTGTAGTTAGTGAGGCTCCTTTTGTGATGAGCAGTGTGCTCTAGTCTGTTGGCCTTCTTGCATGTGCAGGCCCCTTATTTTGTAATCACATACTTACTACAAAAGTATTATCTGACTGTAGGTGGGCTTCCCACCATGGTTTTTCCCTTTTCTAGGTTTTCCACGTACAAATCTTGGTGTCATATGTTGTGGATAGATGGTAACTATTCTGTGATTTATGTTTATGCTTAGTTGCTATATCGATTATTTTGGTATTTGGTTTATGCATTTTGGTATTGGGTTTATGTGTTCTAGTAATAAGGATTTGAATGATTAAAGTTTTATAATTTGTTGACAACTGATTCACCTCCCCTCTTAGTTGTCCTCTGTCTATCTGAGTTGTCTAACAACCATCCCTTCCAAATCTACCACCACCAATAATTTCTTCAACACCCAACCCAACCCCCACAATCAATCCCAACCTCCCAACAATGTCTATGTCAGGTCAGCTTCCTCACTCCAACAATCAATCCCAACATGAGTACACTTTGATCACCAAACCTATCAAGGTCATCATTTAGAATCTTGTCAAGGCTAGCATCATCATCTTTTTGATGACTCGTCCTTTTGATGCAAATCAACATAAACCCTAGTGGTATAATAAGAATGAATACTGTGACTACCATCATGTCAATGCTCATGATACACACAAGTATATGAAACTGAAGAACTACATCCAAGACCTAACTGACAGGGGTGACATTGAGGTTGCAACTACTAAGGCTGGTAATTCGAATGACAAACTTAAAATATACCAAGATCCTTTTCCTAAATATGGTAAGGACAAAGCCTCGCCGTTTAATGAATTCCATTATGACTACACCAATTACCTATCCAACTTTGACTCCTTGGTAGGCTACATAGAGCCCGTTGATACCCATTTCAACACCATCACAATCAAAGGAGTTGATCCTCCTCCCACTTCTCATAGATCTAGGGTTACCATTCAAGGTGAAACTCCCCTGCAATCATCAAGCCAACCCTCCCAAGCAAAGATAGTCATTCAAGGTGTTTCACCTTCCACTTCATATTCCTAGAATTATTACATCACTACCTATAAAGAGAGAGTAACCATCTAGGGAGCTCCTCTCCCTCCTCTGCAAGCCACCATGTCATCCACTTGTTGCTATCATATCCTTGATAATCTCGATAAGACATCTGCACAGATTTTCATCTTGGAACTCCTCAAGACTTCAACTATTCATAAAAAGATCCCTGAGCAAGCCCTTCTAGAGTCTCATGTCCCAAATAACATTAATGCAATCCAATTTTGAGCCCTCATCGGTAACCTTTATGCGCAAGACCATCTCATTTTTACATGCAAGGATGCCCCATCCACAAACCCATCCCACAACAAAACCCTTCACAATGAGGCTATTGTTTAGAAACATAAATTCAGGAGGGTTCTTATAGATGATGGATCTATCCTAAATCTTTGTACATACAAATTGATTAAACAACTAGGAATTTTTGAAGACTTGGTCGACACATCAGGAAAGATCATAATAAAGGCCTATGATGATGTAGAAAGGGCCTTTAAAGGCACTATAACACTCCCTCTTCAAGTGGGCCCTACAATGGTGGAAACTACATGTCAAGTCTTGGACCTTAATAGATTATCTCATAAATAAATCATCACACTCATCCACTCATATTAATTTATAAAGGAGAAAAGCCTTCAATTATTAAATTCTAAGATAACCATAAAAGTGATCTAAATGACCATATTACATCACCCATGATTTTTTTTTGGCAAGTTTATATTATTAACTCCTATGATGCTTGAATCTCCCACCTTGTCCTCTCAATCCTCTCCTCCACTTTCTCTCAATACTATCCTTCCATTCCAAATCAATCTTGGCCCTCCATTTTAGCCTCCTCCAATCTATAAAAGGGAGTCTCCTCCCCTCATTTCACAAGCAATCCTAGGGCAAGTTCATGTTTCCCAATTATGCTTAGAACTCTCTTCATAGCATCCTTATCATGCCCATTTTATTTCCCACTTATCTAGTCAACCCATCCATCTCACATCCAATCCTTTGGTGTTGTTGTAGTGAAAAGCATTCCACATCCAATCAAAGATCCAATCAAATCAAGTGAGGAAGGGGTGCAATGTTAAGTTCACCAAAGGCTCAATCCAAGATATTTAGAAGAGGTATAAAGGCCCTAAACCCATTATGCTACCTCCATATGATTCATCAAATGGTACATCCACTTCATCCCTACCCGATATCAAGGTTAAGATAATTGACAATGGCTGTGGAGAGTACACCCTTCAAAATTTCTCTATGTGGGTCAAATCCTACTCTCTCCTAAGTCATATGGTAAACTTAAGGAAATCAATATTCAAAAGAAACCCACCATCAAATGCAAGAAAACCACCTTTCAATAGTGGGGCCCACTTGATGAAGAGATATTAGAAACTGATGTCACTTCTTGCTTGTACAAAGAAGAAGATGAAGCACCAAATATATCCCTAAAAAAATGTATCCTAAGGCATCTACTATGGTAGACAAGATGGGCTATAAAGGACATTGTCTCAGACCAGAAGAACAAGGAAGAAAAGCACCCACCTCTCCAATTTCCTACAAGCATAATAGGGGCTTGTGTTACTCTCTAGTGCTTAAGATCACTATCATTGGTGCTTTGATAGACTCTCCTTTTGAAATCAAAGACTCTAACGAAGAGGACTTCAACGAAGATATTTTTGAGTACCTTGATGATATATTTGATGATACCTACATTAACACCATCACCCCTGTTGTCCCTTCCACATCGTCTAAGCTTCAACTTGTCCAACCTAAGCTTATTGATTGGGAACAATGAGGACCACTTGTTCTTGACATTTGTGGTAATGATAATGCCCTCTTGGCATTACTTACTATGCAAGACCTTAAAGATCACATGTCCATGACTAGAATATAGCTATATCAAGAGGCATACTTTGGTATTCAAGTCAACTTATTTAGTCACAAAAATGAAAATAAAAAGAAAATTCATAAGTCCCCTAGTGAAAACCTCTCTAAGGTGCCTTTGGACTCAGAAAAAGTAAAAATAAAGGGTGTATCTTCTAGTGAAAACTGGCATCAAGAGCTAGAGCATGAGGGTCTTGACTTGCCTACCATGGTTCCCCCATATCAGGAGAAGTCACCTTTATCATCGAGGAAACAGACACCATCAACATGGGATCAGATGATAATCCAAAGAATGTTCTTATTTCTAAGCCTCATACAGATCAGGAGAAATAACATTTCATGAGCTTCCTACAAGAGACGCAAATCAACTTTGTCTGGTCATATGTCGACATGCCAAGGCTTGACCCCGAGTTGGTAGTCCACAATCTTGTTGTCCACCCAGATGCTAAACAAGTCAAACAAAGTGTCCACAAGATGCATCCACAAGTTGTCCTCTTCGTAAAAGTGGAACTACAAAAAATGTTGGATGTTGGATTCATCAAACCCATTGATTATCCTGAGTGGGTTTCAAATGTTGTACCTATTGGCAAGCCCATTGGGGGCATATGGATTTGCATAGACTTCAGAGATCTCAACAAAGCATACCCAAACGATTTCCCCTTGCCAAACATGGACATGATTGTAGACCTCACAATCGCACATGATATTCTCTCATTAATGGATGGATTCTCTATATACAATCAAATTAGGATCATAGAAGAATTCCAACATAAGACAACATTCACTACCCTTTGGGGAACTTTTTTCTATCAAGTCATACCCTTTGGTTTAAAGGACACAAGAGAAACTTATCAGGGAGTGATGAATACCATCTTCTATGACCTCTTACACAACATTATGGAATATTATGTGGATGGTTTCCTAGGCAAGTCTAAAAATTGAGAAGAGCACATTTTTGTCCTAAGGAAAATATTTGAGTGACTTGAGAAATATAAGTTGCATCTTAACCCTAAGAAGTGTTTCTTCAAGGTTACATCAAGAAAGCAGTTAGGATTCATAGTCTCTCGAAGAGGAATAGAAGTAGACCTAGCCAAAGTTAAAGCAATAATGGGAATGCCTCCTCCAAGAACACTCAGACAGCTTCCCAGTCTCCAAGGCAAACTTCAATCTATCCGTAGATTCATTGCACAACTCACAGATAAGTGTCATCCATTTGCACACCTCCTATGCAAGGATACCAAATTCAAGTGGGACTTCTTATATTAGAAGGCCTTTGTCAAATTGAAAGAGTATCTGGCCTCCCCTCTAGTTTTAATGCTGCCTATTCTAGGGCATACTCTCCTCTTGTACATATCAGAAACCATAGTGGCACTGAGGGAATTACTTGCGCAGATAGATGACAAAGTTAAAGAACATAAAATTTACTATATCAGCCACACTCTTGTGGGATATGAACTCAAATATTAGCTTGCCTTGTAGTGGTCTTCACCACTCAAAAATTGCATCACTACATCCTCAACAACAAGACCAAACTAATAGCAAAGATTGATCCCCTCGAGTATTTATTGTCTAAGGCTACTCTCACAAGACATACAACAAAATGGGTCATGCACCTAAGTGAATTTGACATAGAGTATGTCAACAAGAAGGCAATAAAAGGACAAATCATAGCTAACCAACCGGCTGATGCCCCACTTCAAGGTGATCACCCCCTCATAATAGAATTTCCTGATGATTCCGTCATGACTATCATCACATCAACAAAAATGTAGTTATACTTTGATGGTTCATGCATGCAACATGGATCGGGGGTAGGCATATTTATGATTACACCTCAAGGAGATTGCATCCCTAAATCCTACAAGATAGCCTTTTCATGCACAAACAACATTGTGGAGTATGAACCTCTCATCGATGGGCTTCGTTTGGCTATCCAATGGAAGATCACAAAACTGCAAGTCTATGATGATTCTCGACTTGTCATAAAACAAGTTAATAATGAGTATCAGATAAAGGATAACAATTCATTCCCTTATCATAGCATGGTTTAAGATCCCAAGCAACATTTCACCCTCATCCAATTTGAGCAAGTTCCACAGACAAACAATAGAGTTGTCGATGCAATGGCTACAATTGGTTCCCTCTTGCAAATGCCTGCAAATAGTCAAAAGTGTGATTTCTTGGTTGAGAAACTTTTAGTACTGACATATGATGTCCTTGAATTAGAAATGGTGTGTGTCCTTGTTGGTCCTAATTCCCAATGGTACAAAGAAACTTCACTTACCTTCGAGATAACATCATCCCCCCTCACCTCACTAAAACCCAGCAACAAACATTCATTCGTTGATCTACTTGCTACACTATCCTCAGTGATACCCTATTTCAAAGGCACTTTGACAGAACCCTCCTAAGGTGTTTAAACAAAGAGGAGGCTAAACAAACAATATGTGAAGTGAACGAAGGTATTTATGGAGCACACTAAAGAAACCTTACTTTGGCTAAAAAGCTTTTGCACACCAGATATTATTGGTCCACAATGGAAGAAGATGATTATCACTGTGTAAAGAAATGTATCCCTTGTCAAAAACATGGTGACAAGATTCACGTGCCTTCTCATTATTTGTAGTTGTTTATCACACCTTGGCCCTTCTCTCAGTCGGGGCTTGATCTCATAGGAAAAATCCACCCCACCTCATCCAATGGTCATAAATTTATAATAACCACCACAGAATATTTCACTAAGTGGATGGAAGCCATACCCCTTACTTTTACCACTAGCAAATAGATCTCTAAGATTATCCTAAATTACCTAATCTACTGCTATAGAATCCCCAAAGTTATCATTAGACAATGGTAGACCCTTCAAAAATTAGGATGATAAAGAATTATGCTAGAATTTCTCCATCCAACACCACTTTTCCACCCCCTACTACTCACAAGGTAATGGTCAAGCTAAGGCTTCAAACAAAATACTCATTAAGATTCTTAAGAAAACAACAAATGAATCTAGTTGTGATTAACACTTGCAACTCTATCTTGTCCTTTGGGCCTACCATACTAGCATTCACACCCCCACAGGAGCCACTCCATACTCCCTAGTCTTTGATTCTGAAGTTGTCCTCCCCCTTGAGATCGAGATTCCTTCATTATGGGTATTATTGCAAAATATTCTTCTTGATGAAGAATATAGAGTGGCTAGATTGCAAGAGCTAGAACTATTGGATTAAAGGCATCTCAAAGCCTTCAATAATCTCTAGGTATATCAAAATCTCCTATGATTGAGCTACAAAAAGAAAGTTAGGACCCGAGAATTTGACATTGGTAACCTAGTTCTTATGGAAAATTAGAAGAATCTCTAGGATCGTGAGAAGAAAGGCAAGTTTGAACCTAATTGGCTTGGACCTTATGTTATCAGTGCAAAATATGGATTAGGAGCCTATCAGTTACCTAAACTAGAAGGAGATCCTTTAGATGAACCCATGAACATCATACATTTGAAGAGATTCTATACCTAGTCTTCAGAGGTTACCAAATTTCAAAAGCAAAGAAAAGAACAAAAAAAAATCATAAATCATAAAAAATACAAAAAAAAAGGAAAAAAAAAAAAAAACCCAAAAAGTAAAGAAAAATCAATTCGTTCATCAATGAAAACCACTTTGTGGCACTATGGACAAGTACCTTGGTGAAAACCTGGTTCTAGACATCAAGGTAAATAAGTTAGATCCATTGTCTCTTTAGATATTCATTTGCTTGCATTACCTTCCCCCCCTGGGCTCATCCATTAATTCACCTCCAAGTTCCCCATCTATCTTCATCTCCCTTCTCAGGATCCACATTCCATGAGTGATGTCAGGAATTAATTCATAACTTAGCCCATCAATTTGCTTCTTTCATCTATGTAGGTCACGTTTGCCCTGATCGTTCACACCGCATCCCTTGTCTTTCCCTCATGAGATGCTAAGTTTTTGTTCAGAACCTAAATAAGGATAATCCCAGTAAGCTAAGATTTCCCCCATTTTCTTAGCTTTTCCAGTTAAGTTGAGCTTCTTCTTGACTTGCATGTCACTCAAACATCTGTAGGATTTGAGAAATACAAATCCACAAAACCCAAAGAAACCTGCATGCAAGAAACCTGTCACAGAGAAAGAGAGAGAACGAATACAAGGGTTTTGGCTCTGACAAAGTGAAAAGATTTATTATCAGAGAAAAAATGAATCAAGAATATGACAATAATACAAGAGATCAATCCTTATAAAGGAGATCAACACCAAAAGGAAAACCTAACCCTAAGGTGTGTGTGCATTAAATAATTAAATATTAATTATTAAATGACTAATGTATGCATAAAGAGAAATCTTAAGAGGAGAGTAAAGTTAATTAATTACTTTACTCTAACACCCCCCCTTAAGATGAGCTACAATGCAGAAGAAAGCAAAGGAACTACAATGCAAAAGAGGGTCCCGGCAACAAGGCCTGATCAGGTACCCGAATACAAGAAAATCACTATAAAGCAGAGTAAAGGAGAAAGCCTAGTGGGAAAAAACTCCTCTCCAAAAAGAGATACAGAAACATGCTGAAAAGAAAACATGAAGGAAGGAAGGCCTCACTGAGACCCCCCAAGGACAACTTCCTTCACCCCAAGCATGGAGCGCAACTGAAGATAGCGCGGAGATGCCAAAGGTTTAGTGAAGATGTCTGCAACCTGCTCCTCTGTAGGAATATACTCCAAGATGAGAGAACCATCCTGAATCAACTGTCTGATGAAGTGCATGTGGATTTCAATATGCTTTGTCTGCTGATGCTCCACAGGGTTGCGAGAAATGTGAATGGCACTCTGATTGTCACACCAAAGAAGAGTGGGACAATCTGGAGGAAACCCAAACTCTGTCATCAACTGCCAAAGCCATAAAACCTCCTGACTGGCTAACACTCCTGCACGGTACTCAACCTCTATAGATGATAATGCAATAGCAGATTGCTTCTTGCAAGACCATGTGATAGGACCAGAACCAAGGCAAAAAACAAAGCCAGAAGTAGACTTTCGATCATTGACATCACCAGCCCAATCGGAGTCAGTGAAGCCAATGATGTGAGGGGATCCTAAAGTGTAGTGAATGCCATAATGAGTGGTGCCCCGAATGTACCTCAAAATATGTTTGGCTGCTTGCCAATGGCTCTCATGAGGATCATGGGAGAACCGAGAGACAAGGCCAACCGCAAAGGAAAGATCAGGACAAGAATGTGTCAGGTACAACAAACTGCCAACCAACTGCCTGTATAAAGTGGGGTCTACTGAAGGAGTAGAGCAAGTGGAAGATAGAACAACACCTGACTGAAATGGAGTGGGGGCAGACTTGCAATCAAGCATGCCAAATCGCTGAAGCATATCAAACAACCTATATGCCTTAACATCCTCACAGTAGCCAACAAATATGAGTGGTCAGCTCTTCCTCTCCATGGCATTCCACTAAGCATCAGTAATAAATGCCCAAGCCTCACTACCAAAAACTCAAAATGAAGAAACATCAGGCTTGACATGGGTCCAAGCCTCCTCAGGAGTCATATGTCGCAATGCCTTATGGGGCATCCGATTCTGAATATAATTGGCACAATTGACTGCCTCAGCCCAAAATGAAGAACTCATAGCTCGAGACTGTATCATACAATTTGCCATCTCCCGTAAGGTTCTGTTCTTTCTCTCAGCAAACCATTCTGCTGAGGGGTGTAAGGAACTGTAAACTGATGTTGTAAACCATGCTCAGTGCAAAAATCTCTAAAGGCCTGATTTACATACTCCCCCCCATTATCTGTGTGTATCCTCCTGATAGAAAGTCCAGATTGCTTCTCCACAAATGTCTTAAAAATCCTGAAGGAGTCAAAGACATCATACTTGTACTTAAGAAAGTACACCCATGTACGTCTTGAGAAGTCATCAATAAAAGTGAGCACATAACGGGCCCCTGAAAAGGAAGGAGTTGGAAAGGACATAAGATCACTGTGTACCAACTCTAGGGCTGCCCTAGCATGAGAGGCTCGACCCTTAGGAAAAGGATCTCGATGATGTTTGCCAAGAACACAACCACGACATACACCATCCGTACAAGAAATCTATGGAAGCCCAATCACAAGTGCCTATGTACTCATCTGTTGTAGATATCTGTAATTGACATGGCCAAAACGCTTATGCCAAAGCCTGCTCACTGAATCTACATGAGCTATGAGAGAGGAACCAACAGTGTCTGAACTCTCAAAGCCATCAAAACTATATAAGTGAGATGCAGAATCCACACTCCCAGTAGCCACAACCAAGTCAGGATCATGAAGATCTCGAATAACCACATCATGAGGTGAGAACTCAACTGTCTTACCAGAGCCAGAGTGGTAAATCTGATAAATGGATAGAAGGTTTGTCGAAATGTCAAGAACCAAAAGCACATCCTGAAGACAACCACCATCCAATGAAACAGTACTAGAACCCTAAACGGAAAGTTGTGCTGAGTCACGAACTGCAATATGTCTAGTGCCTGTAGGGGCAAGAGCGGTGACCAAATCCTCTGTGTGTGTCATATGGTGAGAGGCACTAGAATCTAGAATCCAAGTGGATGCGAAGGACAATGCTCGTGCAGAAAGAGCATGACCTTTCCCTATGGGCTATGAAGGAGGCTGTGGTGCACTGATATTATGTTGTTGTATGGCTTCCTCCAAAGCCTCTAAACATTTCCAACACCTGGAAACGGGATGTCCTTCCTTGCCACAAAAACTGCAAGGATCACCAGATTTCTTCTTAGTCTTGGAGGAAGACTCACCAGACTTTGAAGATTTGCTTTGTTTAGAATTGGACTGTGGTTTTGAATCAAACTTTGGTGGTGGCTTGGAGGGATTCTCACTAGCCTCTGAATCTTTCTTAGGCTTCGGTTTCTGCTTCTGTTTTCCTTTGGAGGACTGGGCTACCAATGCTTGGTTCTGTGAACCTGAAAGTGAATCCAACTGCTTAAGCTTAGCTTGCTCATGAGTCAAATGATCACAAAAGACCTCAAAAGAAGGCATGACATGGTGAGCACCCAAGGCATCCATGGTGGAATAGAAGGTCGAAGAGAAGATCTGAAATGGACCCCGAAGCTTGGAGAGGATCAGGAAAATGCACTCTATATCAGTCTTAGTCTTACCACAACCCTGTAAGATAGATCTTTGCTATTTGAACTTCATCAGAAAGTCCTCAATAGAGGGAAACAAATCAGGTACCAAGGAAGTTAACTTTGCCTCAAGCTGCAAAGCTCTGAACTCGTTGACAGTGCCAAAAAGTCCTTCAAACTTGGTCCAAATGGCTCGAGGAGTGAGACAACCCTCAAGATGAAACTGGAGACTGTCGGAAATGTGTAAAGCCATCAATCCCATAGCCTAATCCATATTGTTCCTATGCTGCATAACCTCAAAGGGACGTGTCAACTGAGGTTGAATCTCATCCAAACAGGACCATAACCCTCTAGACTGGAGAAGAGTCATCATGCGACCCTTCCAAGTGTGGTAATTATGCGGTGTGAGAGATTCAATAGGTCTGTCTGCCATCCTGTGAACTGTGCCTCAACTGCTCTGAATTTTTTGAATTATTATTAAGTGGTCTTTCAGAACTAGATAGAAGATGCAAAAGGGGTTTGATTGTTTTGTTTTGGTGTTTGTAGATTCTGTTTTTCTAATGTAAAGAACAGAAAGCAAGAAAAAACACCCCCCCACAATGCAAAAAATAAATCCCCAGTACAAACTGAAAGCCAGAAAATGATAGAAAGCAGTAACGGGTTGAGAAAAAATTTTGAGCACCTGAATAATATACTGATGAAATAGATTATAGATCTGGAAAGAGCACAGAACCACCTTTCTGACACCTATTCGTTTTTGAAAAACGGAGCAAAAACGAGCAAGTTATGCCCCTCGGAGTGCAAAAAGGCTCATCGGACTTTGACTATGAAAAAATGCAATTAAACTAGAAAAATATGAAAAATTTCCTACACCATGAGAACGGGCTCAGAATCAGCTTTCCAAGGCCTATTCATTTTTGAAAAACGGAGATCGGACGCCCGATTTATGCTTGATTTTGTAAAACAGCTCCAAAAGGCTTAGATGAGCCCTTCTAGCCCTCAGGGGCTTAAAAAAAATGGGCCCCTGGTCCGCTGGGTGACTAGGAGCTAGGGTAGGGGCCAATGGCGTGGTGGCGGTGTGGGGGCAGTGCCGCTAGTTCTGGCGGACAGCGGGCGGCGCGTGGTCTTCGCTGGGCGGCGCGGCGGTGGTTACCGCTGGCGGCTGTGGCCAGGTGATGGCCGCCGGGCTGCGCACCGACAGCGCGTAGGTTAAGAACTGGCTGCGCCTTTTCTTGTAAAAAAATGTTTATTTTTATTTTTTTTATTTTTTTTATTTTTGCGCCTCGTGTTGCGTGCCCTGGGGCTGTACGGCCTTGGGGCATAAAAAATTTGCCTTCTGGAGCAACTGTGTCCAAATCGGATGAATTTTATATGAAAATAGGGGTTTTTGGGCGTTACGAGCTCAACAGTGAGGTCCATTTAGGCTCAAAGTGCACCAAAAAAAAATACCCCCTATTCCAAAATAAAAAACAGAAGACAAACACAGATCTGATGCAACCAAAACCTGGATCTCAAAATCTTTCAAAAGTCTGAACAAGCTACAGCAGATCTAGCTTTGATACCATGTAGGATTTGAGAAATACAAATCCATAGAACCCAAAGAAACCTGCATGCAAGAAACCTATCACAGAGAAAGAGAGAGAACGAATACAAGGGTTTTGGCTCTGACAAAGTGAAAAGATTTATTATCAGAGAAAAAATGAATCAAGAATATGACAATAATACAAGAGATCAATCCTTATAAAGGAGATCAACACCGAAAGGAAAACCTAACCCTAAGGTGTGTGCATTTAATAATTAAATATTAATTATTAAATGACTAATGTATGCATAAAGAGAAATCTTAAGTGGAGAGTAAAGTTAATTAATTACTTTACTCTAACAACATCCACCCACATGATCCTAATCAAATCTTACCATTTAGTTTCATATCCACCTTCACTTGTTCATTTCATCTGCTCTATTCCTCAATCAGTCCTCTTAGGTACCTTTACCCATCGAGATGCATCCTTCCCATATCCAGCACACCATCACAATTCTAGTTCGACTCTTGGCAAGAGATGCCAGATAGCCATGTGTATTTAGTTTGCATCATTTGTTCTTTTGCTTTGATTTTCATCTTTGTATCCTATGACTATACCTCTTTAGGGTTACCTTGATCATCCTATATCTAAGTATGTTCTGGATTGTTGTACATTGGGGCATGTTTTGTGGTATAGCATGTTTGATGGTCTCTCTTATATGAACCTGCAGTCTCACATTTACATCATCATCATGTTTGTGAGCCTGTGTGCATAGAGATACCTATTGTTTGAGAGTCTAGTCCATGCCTCTGATCTTCATGACATCATGATTCCTATAATCAGTGGTGAAGATATATCCTTGGCAATATAAAACTAGGTTTTCTCTCCTCATCTACACAACAACAATCTCCCCTCATTCATTCATCCTGGAGACTCCAATTTACTCATTTTCCTTCTTCCTCCCCCTTCTTCATTTGTCTAGTCTTATTCATTGTATTATGGTTGGTTCATTACAAAAATTGTCCATCCTCATTCCGTCGCATCTTCACATTTATTATCCCATTCACCCCTCTTCCATTAGGACATTCTATATGTATTCATTTTTATTATCATTGCATTTAATCGGTCATTACCACTTAGTTACCATAGGTCACTTTATGCATTCATTATCATTCCATTGCACTTCACAATTATTGCATACTCATATAGGTCACACATTAATCCATCACCAAATCATATTTAAATACATCCCACCCTGCATACATCACATAGATATCAGACATCCATCCTACATCCTTGACATATTGGGAACAAAGCATATAAATACCATAAAAACAAAAAATATCAAGCCTATACACATGCATACATCCCGCATCACAAATAGGTCAGATAATCATATTCATACATCATCCATCCATAATCATAAACCATCCATAAAGTTCATAATAAAGTCCATACATATCTGCCAAAATCACACCTCAACTCATATACATATCAAAAGTAATGTCCAATCATGATACAATGAATTCCTAGAAGGGTTGATATGACAAATGACCCCTTCTTGGGCCCCGTGTGGCTTATATAGGCCCCCCTTTCAACCTCTTGTTGTTGTTTTCTCTATCATTTTGCTTTCTCATCCAAAATTATTCTTCCTCGTCACCTATATATTCTTCTTTTTTTGAGAATTTATCAAAAAAATTAAAATTTTCTGATTAAATTCTCGAGGGAGCATGTACCACCCGCGTCTTCACACTACGGCATGTTTTTTCTAGTCTTTTACCCATAGCCAATTTTGTCGTTGCGTAAAAGAGGGGCAAAATGTAGGCATCTAAAATTAATTAAATTAAATATTTAATTAATTTAGCCTTCCTACATAATTAATTTATTTAATTATGTCTACCCTTATTCTTCTTAAAATTATAGTCTAATGATTAATTTGGTAATAAATTAATTACTTCCCTATTCTTCTAAAGTCATCCAAATCATTATTTCTTCTAAACTCCAGTCAATTAATTAATTTTGAATAATCAACCTAATCATATGATCCCTACAAATCACTTCTTCTAAATCCTCACTTAGCATAATTAATTCTTCTATAATCATGCTTATCATTAATCTCCAATTTTAAATTCATCCCCTCATTCTCTCTCCTCATGTCACATCCTCCTAACTTTCCCACTTGCATTCCTAATCTCTCATTAATCCATCTAATCACCTCCCTTAATCATTTGCAGATTCCTAATCACCTTGATTAGGGATGGGTCAACTCTTTACCATAAATGGATTTCCCATCTCACCTCCTAGCCTTAAATGCCACCCACTTTTGTCTATCCAAGGAATTTTGAATTCCTTGAATCTCCCCATACCCTCTCTTCCCAAGGAATTTTTAATTCATTTTCTCTTTTATTCTTCCCACACAATCTATTATTTGAGAATTTTTAATTCTCTTGTCCTCTCCTAAGGAATTTTAAATTCCTTTTTATTCTCCCAATGTACTTGGGGATCTCTTCCCATTGTACCTTGAGGTGTGTGGAGACAATAAATGTCTTTATGGTAATTTTTTTGAATCCCACACTTTGTCCTCTCAATCCTCTCGCCCACTTTCTCTCAATCCTAGCCTTCCATTTGAAATCAATATTGACCCTCCATTTTGGTCTCCTCCAATCTATAAATTGGAGTCTCCTCCACTCATTTCTACATCCATCAAGTTAGTAATCTTATGCTATCCAAGTGAGCTTAGAAATCACCCATCATATCCTTACTATGCCAAAACTCTCTCACACTTAGCCAAATCCATCACACTTAATTACCCACTCTATCCATTGTTGTTGATGTAGTCGAGAGCAATCCACACATATCCCAAAGAACTAATCCAATGAAGCAAGGAAGGGGTGCATTATTTTCTTCACCAAAGGTTCAAACCGAGGGAGGAGGAAGGCATAACATTTCATTTTGCATGTTTGTTGTGTTATTTAGTATTTTCTAAGTTTTATATGCATTTGAATGTTCTAACCCATGTCCTCCTTTCCAGTTTCTTTAATTTTACACTACTTTTCATTCATAGTACTCTTAAATATTGCATCTTTAGTGTTTCAAAGATATTTCCTACTTGTAAATCATCTCTCTGTTGGAATCAAGGAACACTGAGAGGGGGGGGAGGGTGAATTAGCGTTCTGCAAATTTTAACTTCAATCTGTTCTTTCAACCACTTAATGCAATTAATCAAAAGAAAGATGCAAGAACACAAAACAAACAACCACAACACCATAACACCAATATTTTTATACGTTGAAACCCGGTCAAGGGAAAAACCACGATGGGGATGAACCCACAATATAAATATACTCTGTAGAAGTATAGAAATATTACAATTAGGGAATGCGCATGCATTCAGGCACACTGCCTAGAGCTCACTGCTCAAAAGAGAGAGGCTCACTACCTACAACTCAAATACAAAGATTATAGATCATTTGAACTGATAAATAGCATATTCGAATGCCAAATTACATTCTTGATTAAGCACAATACACCTATTTCTTAGACTTCATCTTTCACTACTATGTTATACTGTTATGTTATAGTCCAGAGCACCAATCTCTATCCTTGACACATGAAACTATGCACAATCAATCACTAATGCCTTCCACACATCCAAAATGATCAAAACCATTGCTCTTATATATCTGCAACAAGAAATCATATCGCTTACATGTCAACTCAAGAAAAATTAGCATTTTATGAAACATGTACAAATAGTCGACTAAATCTGAACCCAAATACTAATGGAGACCAAAAGAATTGATCTCAAATAATCATCCTAAAACTCAAAAACAATAACCAAAACCCCTCCACTTAAATCGCATAAGGATTATCTACACAAGTCGGCCATATTGCACTGTCAACCCAAAAACCAGTACACAAAAGCTTCTAACTCACACACAAATTATCACTAGAGGCTAAAACTCTGGAATAAGGTATCCCAGACATCCATATACCTTCCTTTAGATCTAAAACACAAAATATTAACCAGAAAAGAAATACTAGCCAAGATACTGAACTCTGTTAGATGCTCTGTTCTAAGCTTGTCAGACTTAAGCAAATCATCAATCTGACTTTCGGTATGATCTAATACAATAACGTGGATGGATACATTTACTTGGGTTACCATCAATGATAATACTAGATGACCTATGTAGTGTCTCTTGCCAAAAATCTCAAAGTTTTTATCCATGTTATATAATATTTCGCGATGATATTTTTAAGAATATGCATTACATGTATAGATTATATAAAATATTTTGTAGCATTGAAAAAGATAACACTTGCACTCTCCTAGGGTATCAAATGTGAATGAGGATATAATCAATACACATATTTAAATGATCTCTCCAGTGGAGAACAAGCATTGAAGAGCAACATGACACCATCCTCTTCTCATATACATGCTCTAGTGCAAGGGGGCAAGATCAAAATGTTGGTTTATCAATCCCCTTAGATCCTCCTTATTCTCCTAGAGATTATCTCAATCATCAACATATTTGTAGAGAAGATGATGTTATGTATTTTATTCATGCTCTATCTCCTCATATAACATTAAGAAAAGATGAACCTTTAGATGATAATGACCCTCCTTCACAACCTATCAAAGAGGACATGAATGATAATGGTGATAAAAAGGAGCAATTCCCTACAACGGATATTCCTTCTTCAACTAATTCTCCCTTTGAGCCTTCTATATGTCTGTACACTACAAATTTTAAATAAATTCATGCTAATGGCCCTTATTATTCACAATTAAAAATTTCTTATAGGAGTGGTTATAATATAATCTCTAATCAAGGTTATAGTGGACAAGGACTTGAAAAATATGAACAAGGAATCAAAGTACCTATAAACCCTCATTCACAAGCTAGTACAAATGGTCTAGGATGTCCTCATCATTCAACTATGGGTGATCTCCTTAAAATTAAAAGGTTTAGGGAGTATCTTGCAAAACATAGAAATTATCATCCATCTAAAGGTGCTTCTTCCTCAAATAATCCTTTTTGTTCATATCATCAAACTAATGATCAGCATGCAAATGATTGTCCTAATTTTCAAAAGGTAATACAATAACTCATTGATAATGGAACTATCAAAATCATATAAAATAATGTTTCTCCTTGTAGTATACCTTGTCCTAGATCTCAAGAGACAAGACCTACCGCTATTGATGATCAAGATAAATTAGCTACAAGAATGTTTTGGAGATTTAAGTATGATAAGAATGTTGTTTTTCCCTTCATTAGACCTACATTTATAAGAATAAAGAAGGTAATAACCATTGTCTTTTTCATCATAGTTAATCTCATTCTCTTGGAAATTGTAAAGCTTTTGAATAATTTGTTGAAGACCAATATGATAGAGCTCACATAACTTTTACAACTGATCTTGCACTTTTTCTTGGTGAAGAGGTAGTGCCTTCACACTTCATTCACCCTATCATGTTTCTCCTCAACCTATGACAATAGTAGTAAACTTAATTGGGGGCTCTTGGTCATGAGTGGTCATGGTTTTTCAAAAATAATCATATTTGAGTAGCAACAAAGTTCTTCCTTATCTCCTTGCTTGGGGGTATGGATACTATATTCAATCCTCTCTTTTCTTTAAATATTACCTCTCCTTTTGAGTTGTATCTTGCATAATTTGATGTATTTTCTTGCATTGAATATTCCTTCAAGTGAGAACATGTGTGTCCTTTCCTAGGACCTATTCCTCACTTAGGACCTTTTTCTTTGCTTGAAGCGCTACATTTTTTATGTATAATCTCTCTTTGAAGGTTGTCTAATTATTCTCTTTGCCCCCATGCTTGGGGGGCATTGATCTTTCTCTTATCCTTTCTAAGGATTCACTTTTCCTTTATTGAGTGGTGTTTGCTTATGATGTGATGTAATTCCTTGTGTGAAGTTCTTTGTTTTCTCAACGATTCTCTCTTATGTAAGAGGTGTGTATCCTTGTCTACAACCTCTTCTTTATTTGGAAATGTATATCTATTATAAACAAACCCGTCACTTTGGGTTAAAAGTGTGTCATCCTTCATCAAGAATCCTTTTTACCTAACAATAGGGGGAAGGTATGAACTCTTGTTATCCTTCCTTTCTTTTGGGCCAATGATGTCATATTTCCTCAAAAATATCCTCTTAGAGGTAGATTTATTTGAGAAAAGATCTCTTCTCCTCCAAAGGATTCCCTATACACTTGTTGCAAGATATCTCTTTTTCAACTATCTTTTCCTTTCTTATAGGAGTTATGCCTCTTTGACTTGAAATTAGGAACATTTTTTCTTTAAAGGATATCTCCTTGGTGTTGAAGGTGTGTATCCTTGTTTCTATCTTCCTTAAGGCATCAACATAGGCCTATGTTAACATCTTAAGGGGGGGGAGAAGCATGCATAACACCATCTTTGTACTATATTTTGCATGTCTTATACAAGGTTTTAATTCTCAAAACCATACCAACAAATCTAATATGATATGCTTAATGCCTGAAACCATACGCAACCTTTTATGTGTCTTATAAGGGGTGTTCATTCTCAAAACTAGACCAATAAGTCTTATATGATATGCTTCATGCCTGAAACTGGACATATTCTTTTATGTCTTAGATGGGGTGTTCATTCTCAAAACTGGTCCAATAAATCTTATACGAGAACCAAGCATATTCTATTTTATTTCATGTCTTATATAGGTTCTTACATGCTTGAAACTAGACCAACAAGTCTTATACAATATTCTTAACTCCTAAAACTAGACAACAACATATTCAACAGGGTGAGTTGACTAGCATAACACAACTTGCTAAATCGTTCAACTCTTACTTTTTTAGAGAGTGGAACTAGCATAACACAACTTGATATACTATTTCGATTCTCCCTTTTTACATGAAACACACAACATAATACAACTTGTTGTCCTATGAGTATTTATGTTATTGTGGATCACCTAGCATAACATTCAATTCATCTTTCATTAACTCATTTTCAACTTAAACAAAGAGAGAAATATAAATCAATAAATATTCAATCCCTTTTAAACACTTGAGATTGAATCTATTGATTTCATCCCTCTTTAATGTAATTGAGTATGGGAAACAAGTTTGTTCCTTGTTTATATAATTAAACTAGTGAAAATGCATTTCCACCCCATTTACAAGTTTTGTGGTCTCTAAACACAAGGTGTTTAATTGTATTTGTGAATAATGAGCCTATCTAAAAGTGCCTTAAAATAGGGGGGCTCCCGTTATCTTGTCACTAAAAAAGTCTTAGTAGATTGATGGTCTTGAGGCTTGGCTTGAATGATATTAACCACACTTTGAGGTACAACTTTCACACTCATCCCCTTATATTCCCCATTGAAAAATATCATTGAGTTTTCCCTTAGAGTGATGACATACCAGAGTAGGCCTCATAATAAAAACAAAAAGAAGACACTAGTGTTTTTTATTAGTAGGATCCCACAGAACCGTAGGGGACAACATACATAACTAGCACTTCTTGGGTAAAAATAATAAATATGTGAACAAAAATGTGCTTTTGATCCTCATGCTTGCACTATGTACAAGGGTAAACCATGCATGCCAACAAGTTCACCAAATATAACATATAAAATTTATTTGCCCTTATAAAATTGAACTGTGCAAATACTCTAAAATTTAAAGCAACAAAGCCTTGCACCAGATACATCAGTAATTTCAAGAGTTTTTGCCTTCTTCTTCTACCAATCACCAAGTTGCATAAATTAGGTAAGTTGCCAAGTTCTCAAAGATGGTTAGTAAACAATATTATTACTCAATCCAAAAAACCAAAAATCAAAACTACAACAACGATACTCGATGAAAGTACAGTAATACCTATCAAAAGGGCAATTAGTTGACATGAATGTGCAACAAGTCAACATAAAACTGTAGTAGGTTGTTGCAGATACACAATTCTATCCTAAGAATGAAAAAAATACAAAATAGTTACCCAAAACCCTAGGAAACAATAAATTTGATTAGTTTGAAGGTTTGTTTTAGGTTAGAGTGATTAGATCTATGAAAATTCAAATATTTGCAATAGAACCAATGAAAATGTTAACAAAAATCAAGTTTGTAGATCAACATTAAAGACATTGAAACATTTGTCCAAAGTGTAAGAGAATCCTATAATAGCACAACAAGTCAATACATAAATGCAATATGTTGATGCATAAGTGTAACAATTTATATAAAAAATACAATGTCCTATACCCAATGCGTAGATCCATACTTGTTGCTAGAAACAAGAGAATTTTGCACAAAATATTAATAATCTAAGACACACAAGTCCCACCAAATGTGCTAATATGTAGGATAAAATTGCAAATTATAAAATCAAGAATAACAACAAACCTAGTTCACAATTAAATCAATCATGCTATAGAGCTTAAGATAAATGTGTGAAATAAACAACAATTAAGCAATAATACCTTCACATATAGACGTTGCTTAGATCCATTATTCTTCAATTATAGTTTGAAGTATCGATAAGTGGGTTCCTCTTATAGTTAGCATACAATAAGTTGCACAATATAACAATGAAGTCGCTATGATTTCAAAAACAAAGATTGTGGAGGAGGAATAAGGCAGATGGTGACTGTATTTATAGATCTTTCTTGGTATTAATCAACAATTGAGATCAAATAGAAGAATTAACAGATGTGAATCATTAAGAGGATTTAAAGGGTAAATTTAGAAGATGAACTGGTTACATTAGCAAATTGATTGAGAGAAGTTAAGTGAATGAATGAATGATCGAATTGTTAGTATGGTTAAAAAAATAAGAGTTGATTAAAGAGTCAACAATGAGTGATTGCTAGTTAAATTGATGAAGTGGAGGTGCAAGAAGAATAATTAGTAGAATTAAGTAATTAAAAATATTTTTTAATCATATGCGTGATTCCAAAGATAGAATAATAAATAAAATATTAATTATATTTATTTTAGAAGAAAAAAGAATTAATTAACTTTATTTATTTATTTAATTGTAGAGGGAAATTTAGCTAGTTAGTTGATTAAAATTATTTAATTATTGTGAACTAGAAGATATTTATGAAAATAAATTGATTAAATAATTTGAAATTATTTAATTAATGTGTATGGGAGGAATAATTGATTAATTAGAGTTATTTAACTAATATAGAAAAAAAAAAGCTAATTGGCAAAATAAAATTATTTAATTATTGTGAACTAGAAGACATTTATGAAAATGAATTGATTAAATAATTTGAAATTATTTAACAAATGTGCATGGGAGGAATAATTGATTAATTAAAATTATTTAATTAATATAAATATTATGATTTTTAATCACTCTGGATGGCTCACAAACCTATAAATTTTGCTTTGTTTGTTGTGATTTATGCTTTGTTAATTGTGATTTCTACTTCATTCACTCCACAATCCTGCAAGTTTTCTCTTGGGATCTTGTGATGGCCATGTTGGCTCATTGGGTGTGAAAGGGGAGGAATCTTGTAGAGTGTTCAACTTGCCTAGACAAGAGCTTGACTTGCATCGAATGGATCACATGATCTACCATGGTATTTTTTGTGTTGGTTCCCAAAACCATGGATTAGAAAACCAAAAGACTTGCCAAATCCTCAAGTAGTCCAATCAGCCTTGGCCAATGAATAGGGATAGTCACAGACTAGATCCCTCTACACTTTAGGCTCCACTGAACCTAGGTGGGTGTGCCTCTTCCTCTCAAGCACAAAAGAGGCTATCTATAGTGGATTTAAACCTTTTAGCAAGTTTACACAACTAGAAAATTATTGTTCTGCAACTATGCTTTATTATGTGCTTTAACTGATTGCTTTGAAAAGAAATAATTGTGAATGTATATTGAAAGTGAGATTGCTTTTAGGACTTAAATGAAATTTGCATAGATCACTTCATATAGGATTTGGGAAGAATGTTTCTCTATCAAGGACCTTGAATGCATACAGATCAAAACCTTAAAAGATCAATAGCAAACTAGTGCCTCTATCTAGGGATATATATGACACTTTGTGGCCAAAATATCTTATCAACTCAACAGACAATTTCTCATCAACTATGAAGGTTCAGTGTTACACAAACAATAAGAACTCAATATTTCACTTAATGCAACGACATGTGATTCACATCATAGAAAATCCATAAATAGATTTATCAAGAGGACAACGATAATCATCAACATAAAAGTGTACACAATATTTGGAAAAAGAAACAGTGAACCTTGTATATTAATCTTTAGGAAATAATTGCATACATAAGCTACACTTGCAAATACTCCATTACAGATTGCTTGCACAAAATGGCACCTCTTCTTCCTATAGACTTCTCTAATACAAAATAATATTCAATCCTTATAGCAGTATGTTCTTCTTATGACCTCTCGCCGCCCCCCCCTTTTACATATAAGAATGACTCCCTCTAAGTACATCAATCAAAAGGCATATATGAAAGGACACACCCTTTGGTTTAACAAATAATTTACAAATTAAAACCCTATAAATACTAAATGATGCTTCAATAATGTGTGCTTTATTCTCCGCCCTGATAAAATTCCTCAGAATGTATTCATTATTTTCTCATTATTTTCTGCACACAAGATAAGCCAATCAGATTCCTTGATTTGAAAATAAAATGTATTCCACTTTAGATTTTAGTTTGAAAAGTCAATAATCTTTATTTCCTTATACTTGTTTAAAATAATTCATTTAAATCAAAGTATTTCCATCTTTAAGAAAATAATTTTGCGAACATAACATCCATTTATATGAAATAATGTTTTATCCTAAAATATATATTCAAAGCACTTATTTAGGATAGATATACATAAATTTCATCTTTAACGCACATTCAAATAATAGATAAGGCAGTGTGATACGATAAGAAATACTTCCCTTTTATTATTTTTTCGGCCAAACTTCCTCCCTCGACGATTTGTTCTCATGTCCTATCGATTATGTAGTTTCATCGATACCTTTTATTTTTTATGGGACCGCTTCTGATTTCTTCGATGAACTTCATGTTGATGAAGCTGCTACTTTCAGTGATTCCTTTTAGAGATCCATCGTAGCCTAGGTTTGTTCGATAAGTCATTTTATGGATTTGATGACATGCCACCTGACTGCCACTTCAGCTGCTAACTCATTTTGACCAGACCCACCGTTTCACTTTGGTTCCTCTTTGTCATTGATCCGCGATAGATATTGATCATGTAACTTTCTATAGCGGAATAGCGATAGCCATTGGATCTCTTTCAACTTACATAGTTGTTATCACACCTAGGCCGCCCACCTCATCTGTCGGGCCCACCACGTGTCACCTCTGGATTGGATCTGGAGTCCTTGTCCTGCCACCTTAGCATAGTCAAACTCACTGTCAGAATGAAGCTCTCCCTTATCGCCTAGTAGCAATTTCATCTCACCTAAACTACTTCCTTAGTGGGCCCCACCACTCAGTCACCATGTCACGATGAATAAACATCACACATCTTCTGATCACGGTATAGCGACCACTGTCGGATCAACTCATTCGACCATTCGATCTTCCTTATCTATTCGGTCTTTAACCTTGCCTGAGTGGCTCTCTCTTCTCTTTATCCATCTGTGTTGCATGTCACTCTTTGGTTCACCCATAGATTCACCTACCCACCACTTGGACTTGGGTTCTTCTTCTACGCTCTGCCATGTGGCACATCTTGATTTGCTTGCAGATCCACCGGGACAACACCTCATCTGCCACCTTTGTAGTCGCTATGTCACGAGGGATATAAGTTGTGCAACTTCCTATCATGGTATAGCAATCATCGTTGGATCAATCTTGAACTTGAATGCTCATTAACCTCCCATTTTCCACATGTGCTTAGTCGTCAAGTCATGAGGATTAAGTGGCGAGTTGTTTCTTATTGCGGTATAGCGACCACCATTGGATCTTTTCGCCCGACTGTCAGATCTTCTTGACTTGCTCAATCTTTAGCCTCCATCCTCACCAGTCTGTCGTAAAAATTTGGGTGCCTTGAGATGTGCACGCATGCAGGGTCCACTGGGTTCAGCCTTCTTCATGCCAAAAGCCTTTTGTCTTTCAACAGTTATCATACGGGCTACTTTGGATTTAAGTGTTAAAAGAGCCTATCCTACAAACAATATGGGATAAATGCTTTCCCTCTTCTGATGTAGCTCCATGTTCTTTAGTTATGCTCTTGCAAAATGATTTACTAACATCCAACTGAAAAGCTCTGAATTTAGATTTTCCTTTAGAAAACATATCAAATAATCTCATATGAATCCAAAATTTGAAACGTAGGTCTTGAGATATACATGAAATACAAAGGAATAGTTAATTTGACCTGAAGTGTTGAGATGAAAAAGAATTATGGTTCGAAAAGGTATACCTCACTTGATTCTGGGATTTGTGAAACATATACATACCTCGAGTTGACCTCTATATGGATGCATTAGACTGTTGGCATTTGGCATTATAACAGACAAGGAGAGATTGTTGGCATTTCAATAAGGATATTGAGAAGGTTGTTGATGATTATGGATAAAACTGATTAAGGATGTTTACTGTCTTAACATTATTATTTTGTCATTGATGTCAAGAAATTGATTTTCTAATTCAGTTTGATGTTGCCATATCTTGAGAAGTATGATTTGATGAGTATAAAGATGTCGGTAAAAGACACAGAAAGAATATGATGGATAAGGGGAGAAATAAGTTATTCAATGGGCAACTATTACTGAGTTAGACAATGATGAGATCATGATGATTAGATTGTTTTGATATCCTACATATGTTATTGATTGAAAGGTTAATACTATACTATGTTACCCTAAAGAACCTAGTCGGTAAACCCTAAGGAACCTAGTCAGTAAACCCTAAGGTTATCGCTATTAGTTAATGAAGGCAGAATGTCTACCGAGTGAAGTTTAGTATTTACCGAGTTGCAACTGAGTAATAACAGAATGCATTGAATGATTAAAAGCATTATTTAATGAAGGAAGGTGATGAGCTAGCTATGATTAAATGATTGGTATGTCGTGAATGAAGTTTGTTAAAGAATCTATGGCAAAGGATAATCAGCAGGAAGATCTACAGCTCAGATTGAACCGCATTACCCTAGCACAAGTTCCAAGAAATATATGCAAGTTCCAAGGTGGGGTAAAACATTTTCAGATCTAAGGATACATTGAACCTAGTCAAAGTTTGAAGATCTGATGGCTATAATTGATCATGGGAAATGTGATCAAGGAGATTAAGCGATTGGTGAATTGTTTATAAATAGGGAACTGTTAATAAACAATGTATGTGGGTAAGTGTATGCACAGGGATGCTACATAGTGATTACCGAGCACAGAAGCTTGAAGATCTATTTTGAATAACAGAGTATAGAGCCCAGCAGAGGGACAAGATTAGTTCTATGTCTATATTGTATTGAGCAAATAAGAATCTGCTTTAGCATTTTAGATGTGAAGTTGCAGATAGATTTTTATTACTATTATTTTGTGAAGTGACAGAAAATCTCTTAACCGAGTGGACTTAACAGTCTTATTTGTAAAACCCTCTAGCAAGGTGACATTCTGATTGAGTGTTTGAAATCCTTTAACAAGGTCACTTCTAACAAGGTGAAGATCCTAACAGATCTGAGGGAAATCCCTTAACCAGGTTACATCTAGCAATGTGTTTGTAATCTTTAATAGGATTTGATTTTAACCGAGCATACTCTAGAAGAGTATATTTCTTAGTGGGTCTGAAATCCCACAGTGGTTTTTCCCTATTTGGGTTTCCACGTTAAATTTGGTGTTATGAGTGTTATGATGTTTATATGCTTTTGAGTTTGCATGTTTAGCAGTTTTGGTTATATTACTGAAGTATATGTTACCGAGGTTGAATCTGATGTTTTTATGGAAGATTAAGTTTGTATGATTCACCCCCCCCCTCATCTTATTAGTTTGGCATCTATACTTATCTTTAAGTATCAGAACTATCATAGACCTAGTCTCTGCAAGTTAGAATTGAACGAACTTACTTGATTATAGATGTTACACATGATTCAGCATAGAAATCTTCTTTTTAGCATAAATCTGGAACTCTTAAATTTGAAAATTTTAGGGTTCCAACATGTTGCATACCAGTCAAACCCTATATTGCGCTTCCCATTTGATAAGGTTGAGAATGAATTTGGTGGGCAAAAAATTCAATGAAGCATTGCATGATGGTCTCCAGACTATTAGTGGGGGCTATGTGGACTCCCCCATTATGCAAATCCACCATGATTTATCTATTATTATATGACTAGGCTCCCCTTTTCATGTGCACCCATCAAACTTGATTCTTGAAGTTCAGTTGGATGATATTACCAATAATAGAGGGATTTATTTGTGAGATCATACAATCTATCAATTTACAAATATTTGGCCTAAATTGTGTGATTTGAACTCATGAGTTTCTAAAAAATGGAAGAAATATTTGGAGGAAAAAATATGGATTTACCCCTATGCTAAGAGGTTATTTATCCTGCAATCTGATTCTCAAGAGGACAACAAGCTGGTGATGGAGAACAAGTCTTGGATTTTTCAAGGTGATTTCTTATGTGCAAAACTCTGGTTACCATCTTTTGATCCACACACATAAATATTCGCTACAACTTATTTATGGATGTGACTTCCATATCTCACTTTACAATTTTGGGTACTTGACTGACTAAGGGCCAGTGGGAATGTTGTGGGGAAGTATCATTACACTTTCAAATAAACTATTGATTACTAGAACTCTACTTGTTCTTGTGTGTGTGTTGAAATGGATCTTTGTGATGGCCTCCAAATATATATTCTTTTCAAGGTGGGAAATAGAAGTTGGAGGCAACCAATTGACTATGGGAAAAAAATATTAGATATAGAAGATGTTTATCAACATATCACTTCACATCCCAATGTCAAAAATAACATGATATGAGGAATTTGGCTTCATCTATCAAATTGTCTTGGTGGGTTAGGTTTGGCCCTCAATATTACATTATTCCTCCCGAATCTTCTTAGGAAACAAATCAATTCTAGGATCCTCCTCTTGGCAGTAGAACAACAACATTGTAGGAAAACTGAGAGGGGGAGGGGGTGAATTATTTTTCACAAAGCTCAAACAAATTAACCTCAACTTTAGATCAAATCAATCACAACAATAGCAAAGATAAATACCACATCAACAATACACATAACACATGGATTTTTTATGTGGAAAACTTGGCTAAGGAAAAAACCATAGTGGGAACCTACCCACAATATGATGATACTCTGCAGTAGTATGTGTAAATATTACAATGGGGAATGCACATGCATTCAAGCACACTGCCTAGAGCTCATTGCTCAAAAACAATAAAGGGCAACAACCTTGGTAAGAGTCACTACCTTACAAATATTGGACAACAATCCATATTACATGAACTAAAAGAATAGCATCACCAAATGCTTGATCATAGTTTCAGTTAAGTATGTTGTCTGCACAACAACACTTCTCTTCTCTTCTTCACTACCGAAAGATAAATTCATTTGTTCACACATGAAATACTCTCATACAATCCACAGATACACAACTTACATTATTACAACACTTATTTATACAAATCATCAACCTTAATGTTAAGGTCAGTGCAACACATAAGACCTAATTATAAAATTACATCACACAATACATAAATCCATAACCGAACCAATACAATGTTAGCAAGAAAATAGCATCGACCCAAATCAAATTCTTAAACATGCAACACCATCGAATAATTCGCCAAGATCACCTGCAACATGCTACACCACCGAATATATTGCATAACATGAAGACTACCACCAAACCAATAAAATATTCAATAATGTGCACCATGATCAAAATAGACCACCAAAATGAATAGAACGTGATCAAAGAACATCAACAAGAAATGTGAATTCCACCACAATAATCACAACAACTCGAATAACAAGAATCATCATTATTCCATCACCAAAGCTAAAGAACACCAACTGACAAATTGAAATATATGCTTGTGAAGTTTCAAATCATGAACCACTTGATTTTAGGAAACATGAATGTCCCAAACATTCTCCAAAATCTTTAACTCAAGATATAATCATTTTGGAGCAATATGGATCAAATACCACAACTCTACAATATATAACTAACCAACCATCACACCAGATCGCATAACTCAACCAAATCACCTTCAAGAATATTGAAACTCATATTGAATCAACTAGAGATAAGTATCTCAAAACCCATTAATCAGCATTAGCACATCTACAACAGATCACTAAAACAACTCTCTGCAACATACCAATCCTCTACAACACAGGAATATGTTGACATCAATGACAACAACATATTCCAACAACTCTAATATCCAACAATCTCCCCCTTTGGCATTGATGGCAACATATGAATGTGAAAAACAATCAATGAAAAGAAAGAAATCAATAACAACAATCTCCCTCAAAATCACAAGGATCAACTCCCAACAACTTAAAATACTTCAGGGTTTTTCACATGCATCTCTCCCCCTTTGACAAAAATGCCAAAGACATATATAGATCATTATTCTCTCCCCCTTACCAAATAATCTCTCCTCTTTAGAAATACAATCTCTCCCCCTTAGGATAAACTCACAAATCTGATCAACTGAATCACACACTCACTACTCCCCCAGAGCAGCAACACCCACTCATTAATCTAGATATCAAGATAAGACTATGAAGCCCACCGGATCGATGCAACTCAATGCATCTAGTTCATAGTAGGAGGGGAAATCACCCCTAATTGAACTCTCTCATATATACAAAAGTTTCTATAGGCAAAGGCTTAGTAAATATATCTACAATATATTCCTTTGTAGATACATACTCCAATCTGACTTCCTTATCACTGACTTTTCTCTCTCAGAAAATGAAACTTGATTGATATATGTTTTGTCTTAGAATGCAACACCGTATTCTTAGAAATATTGATAGCACTAGAATTGCCACAATATATAACGATAGGCTCATTATAAACAACTCCAATATCCTTTAGCATCTACTTCATCTAAATAACCTGAGTATAGTTGCTAGCAGAAACAATGTATTCAACTTCTGCAGTAGATAAAGAAATAGCATCTTGCTTCTTACTTGTCCAAGCAACCAACTTCTTTCCCAAAAAGAATCCTTTGCCGGTAGTACTCTTCCAATCATCAACATCACCTGCCCAATCAACATGTATAAGCATTTAAAGTGAAAGCATCATCCTTCGGATACCACATACCATAATCAATTGTTCCCTTCAAATCTCTAAATATCCTCTTTACAACAGTAACATGACTTTCCTTAAGATCAACTTCAAATCTTGCAACAAGACATACAACATTCATAATATCAAGTCTAGTTTGAGTCAAATATATTACTCCACCAATCATAGATCTATACAGGATCTGGTTAGCCTTCGAAGATTCATCATCTTTTGTCATCTTGCTCCTAGTCACCATAGGGGTTCCAACAGGTTTGGAATCATCTAACCCAAACTTCTTCAATAATTCTTTCACATATTTAGATTGAGATATGACAATGCCTTTGTCAATCCATGTAATTTGCAATCCCAGAAAGAATTTCATCTTACCTATCATAGACATCTCAAACTCTTTTTCCATATCATCAACAAAATTCTTACTTAAATCATCATCTCCTCCAAAAATAATGTCATCGACAAAACTTCAACAATCAAACTATTATCATTATCAATCTTGAAGTACAAATTACTATCAGCAATACCTTTACAGAATCCCAACTTCATCAAATACCTGTCCAATTTGGCATACCAAGCTCTAGGGGATTTTTTAAGTCCATACAATACTTTCCTCAATCTACATACCATGTCTTCTTTATCTATCAATGAAAATCCATCTGGTTTCTCAATGTAGACTTCCTCTTCTAATTCACCATTCAAAAAGGTTGACTTCACATCCATCTGATATACCTTAAAATTTGTATTAGCAGCATATGCAAGAAATAGTCTAATAGCTTCAATTCTAGCTATTGGAGCAAAAGTCTCCTCAAAATCAATACCTTCCATTTGTGAATATCCCTTACATACCAGTCTTGCTTTCTTTCTAACAACTTGTCCATCTTCATTATACTTATTCTAGAACACCCATTTAGTACCAATTACATTCTTGTCATTAGGTATCGGAACAAGTTCCCATGTTGTTTTCTTCTCAATCTAATTTTAGTCTTCTTCCATAGCTTTTCCCCAATTTTCATCTTTACAAGCTTCAACAACATCTTTAGGCTCAATTTTGGAAATCAAACATGTCTCTTTAGAAACAATCCTTCTCCTAGTAATCACACCTTTATTTTTATCACCAATAATCTGATTCTTTGAATGATTTAATCTTACATACATGGGGGTCTTCTGATTATTCTAGTTTTCAGTCTCTTGAATTTCTTCACCAGCAATAGCATCTTGAATTACTATCTATCTGGATCACTTTGCTTCATACTCGGAGTCTGCACTAGTCTTGAAATAACATCCTGGTCATCAGACTCATATCTGTATGCTCTGATTTAATTCTCATGATTCTCACCAACCTTCACATTCGCACTTTCCACTATCTTTATCAATCTCTTGTTGTAACACTAGTAGGCTTTTCTCTTAGTAGAATATCCCAAAAATATTCCTTCATCACATCTTGCATCAAATTTTTCTATATCCTCATCTCTTTTGATATAACATTTGTTTCCAAATATTTTGAAATATCTAACTATAGGAACATGACCCGACCATAGTTTATAAGGAGTCTTACCAGAATCACCTTTTATATGCACCCACTTGAATGTGTATACAACAATGTTAATAACTTATCTCCAATAGATATGTGGAACATTTCCTTCAATCATCATAGTTCTTGTAGCATCCAAAACATTTTTGTTCTTCCTTTCAACAACTCCATTATGTTGAGGGGTTCTCAAAGCAGATAATTGTCTCCTAATTCCATGCTCTTCATAGAAAGAATTAAACTCACCAGAGGTGAATTCTCCACCTCTATCATACCTCATAGACTTCAGCTTCAATCTAGTCTCTATCTCCACTCTAGCTTTGAATATTTTGAATTTCTCTAGTGCTTCAGATTGCTCCCTTAGAAAAGTGACCCACATCATCCTAGAATAGTCAGTAATCAGCAACATGAAGTATTTGTCTCTCTGCAAGCCTCTCACCCTAGAAGGTCCACATAAATCAGTATGCACAAGATCTAATAATCCATTAGATGAATAAAGTTTTCTCTTGAATGGAATTCTTTTTGCTTTCCCAATTGACATTCTTTACACACTGGATTAGTAGGCATCACTATCTTAGGTAGATCTCTAATAGCTTGAGTAGAACTAATCTTAATCATGCAGTCAAAGTTAACATGACACATCCTCCTATGCCACAACCAACTCTCATAAATTTGAGCAATCAAGCAACTTTTCTCACCAGCATTCAAATGAAATATATTACCTTTAGTTTTAGTTTCTGATGCAATTTCTATACCGAAGCTATTCAAGATCTTACATTTCCCATTCTTGAATTATTAACCATATCCCTTATCAACCATTTGTCCAACACTCGAAATATTATGTTTCAAACCTTCAACATATAAAACATCATCAGTATTATGCTTACCATCAAGAGAAATAGAACCTCTATCGCAGCTTACACAAGCTTTGTTGTCTCCAAATCTCACTACACCGCCATCATACCTCTCCATATTCACAAATTTACCTTTATCACCTATCATGCGATGTGAAAAAATACTGTCACTCACACATTCATCTTTCTCATCAATCTTAGCAGCCAAAGATTTATCTTCAACAATACAACTTGTAGAATCAACAGATACCAAATCATCTTCCTTGATAGCAATGAAAATAAATTCATCTTCTAAATTCCCTTTCTTAGACTCATCATCTGTCACACCTTCATCAGCAGCATAATAACATTTCTTCTGACATCTATACTTCTAGTTAGGCTTGTAAGGATTATCATACTTTGATACTCTTTCTTCTCTTTTAGGACACCTAGAAGCAAAATGAACAATCTTATTACATGAAAAACATTTCAAAGGTAACTTCCCTTCATACTTATTGACTCCCTTAGGAAATATTATAGCAATAAGTGCTTAAAGTTCTTCCAATTCTCTTTCCTATTCTTCAATCTCTCTCATTTCCCTTTCATATTTGGAAACCCAAGTTGAACTTTCTCCTGGATCATACTTTTGCTTCTCGGATATAATAGCTTTAAATGCAGTCTCAGTTTTACCATGTGATTCACCAAGTTAATTCAATTAAAAAGTAGTAAGCTTACCAACTAGCATATCTCTTGTCATAGTTGTCATAGTCTGGATCTCATCAATAGCAATATCTTTATGTTTATAAACAAGAGACAAAGATCCCAACACTTTAGCCACAATCTCATCTTCTTCAAGGACTCCACTAGCACACCTGATGTTCAATACAAGATCATTCACTTTAGACATATAGGATGAAATATTCTCATCTCCCATTCTCAGTAACTCATACTTTCCTTTCAATCTCTGCAATTTAGCAACTTTCACATGTTTATCTCTTTTATATAAGGTTTCTAGCTTCTCCTAAATCTCATGTGCAGTCTACAATCCCATCACATTGGTCATTTCTCCATCAATCAGGGCACTCAGCAATACTTCTTTATCTCTTATATTATGTTCAGCATCATTGATCTCAGCTGCAATAACAAGACCATTTGGAGGAACAATGTATGCATTCTTTGTAATCTACCAATAATCTTCTCTAGGACAATTCAAGTGAACTTACATTCGATTCTTCCATATAGGGTAATTAGTTCCATCAAATCTCATACTCTCCTTCTTGAAAAAAATAGCTGCCATCTCGAATCTCCCCAAGAGGTCAAGCTCCTTCCAGAGGATCTAGCTCCGATACCAATTGTTGGCAGCAAGTCATCAACAATGCAGGAAAACTGAGAGGGGGGGGTGAATCAGTTTTCACCAAGCTCAAACAAATTAACCTCAATTTTAGATCAGATCAATGACAACAGTAGAAAAGATAAACACTACATCAACAACACACATAACACATGGATTTTTGACATGGAAAACCCAGTTAAGGGAAAAACCATTGTGGGAACCTACCCACAATATGATGATACTCTGTAGTAGTATGTGTAAATATTACAATAGGGATTGCACATGCATTCGAGCACACTTCCTAGAGCTTACTGTTACCTATTTTTGCTACAAGCTCAATATGCCTCAGAAGGAGAAACAAGTACTAAGTATGAAAATAATACATGTTTTTGTCTAACTTGTTTGCTTCATGTGCAGATACAGGAAAGGTAAAATATAGCAAGCGGGTTAAAATTTGGCTCCTACGAGGGTTGAGCCCAGCATGCTAATGGAGATGAATGTTACAAAGATAGATAGATCACATAAATGTTCATGCTCCATTGCAAAATTCATTTTTGAATTTGGAGAGGCTCAGAAACCTTTAGGTAAAAGCAAACTGCAGGGTTGCATGACAGAGGAAAGGCCCAAGAAGGACCATTTATCCCACATTGACCATGCAGAGGAAATTTATCGCATTTATATGCAAGGCCGAATATATCCTTAGTGTCAAAGCTTGCATGCTTTTGACAAGGAGAAGTTTAGTGTTGGTGGGCCTCTTGTGTGTGCACGCATCTCAAAGTGGCTAAATTTTGTAGTGAAAGGACAAATTAATAGGTGAGTAGGTTGCAAAGGATCTGACAGCCATCGCTATACCCCTATTCAAAAGTGCTCGACTGTTAATCACCGTAACTTAGCGACTGATGAGGTGGCATCTAGGTGGAAGTTCAAGTGGCACCTTGGTGGATCATGTAGCAAAATAGAGGTGTGCCACGTGGTGACACCGTGGCATAAGAGAGAGCTACTTAGATGGACTAAAGACCGAGCAGATTCAGGTAGATCAACGGTGATCAAGAAAGATCTGACGGTTGTCATTATGCCACTATAGGAAGATAATTGCTAGTTATCATAGCGACTTGGCGACAAAGCATGTGCTGAAAAGGGAAAGTTAAAGCTCTAGCAGATCGCTAAGATCAATGGCAGATCAAGGAAGATCGAACGGTGGAGTGACATTATGGGGCTATCCATGACTATCATTGTACTGCAGTTGTGAAGTGCCTGGAATGAATGCCCTCACAATAGGTGGCATGTCATCAAGGTGAATATCAAACAAACCTTGGCTGCGATAGATTTCTAAATGCTTTCATTGAATGCACCGATTTCATCAAAATATAAGGTATCGATGAAACTACATTTTTGATGAGACATAAAAACTGTTCGCCGAGGGAGGTAGTTTAGCTGAAATATTGATGCCGAACAAACCAAAGTAAAATAGTGGGCCTAGTGCTGCTGAGGTGGTAGATGAGGTTGTGCTTAGGTGGATTAGGTGGCAAACTGGAGATTGACATATGGCATGGATGCATAGATAGACTAAAGATTGAGCAGATGAGGAAAGATCAATGGTAGTTCAAAAGATCTAACGACCATTGCTATACTGCTATAGAAAGAAACTCACTAGTTATCATGGTGACAAAGCACATGTAGAAAAGTAGAGAGGCTAAGCAGTTAAAGATTGAGTTGTTTGAGGACAGATCAATGGTCGTCGCTATACCGCATGATGAGGATGCTTGTTGGTTATCTCATGCGACTTGGCGACTGGCAAGGTGGAAGTTGAGGTGGTCATCTAGGTGGGCTCATAATGAATGAGGTGTGCCACGTGGTAGAGAGAAGATGAAGAACCAAGTCAAACCAAGTCCAAATGGCAGACAAAGTGGACCCGCGAGCAAATTAGAGGCTGACACATGGCAAAAGTCTACAGACGAGTGGATGTCTATATTTTTTAAATCAACTTGAACTTGAACTTTAAACCGGTTCAAAGTGGTTCAATGGTTCAAAGTTCATTATTGTCGCTCATTCTTGTGGGTCCAGGATGAAGAGAGAAATAGGAGAGATAAAAGGAAAAAGTGGAGTGGTTAAAAGTCGAACAGGTTCCTAAAGATCCGAGGGTTGTCGCTATACCACAATGAAAAGGTGCATAAAGGTTAATCCTTGTGACATAGCGACAAGCCGTCAGCAGTCCCGGTGGTTTCTGTTATGTGCTGATGATTAATGCAAATGGCTAAATCAAATGGCCATCTAGTAGCCTCCAGGTGGAATTAGCGACAAAGAAAGGAGAAGTCATCAGGTAGTAAGTTGCAGTTTTGGAAGAGTTTCTCTCTCAGTTAAGCCCCCTGATTTCGAGGAAAAGCTTAGAATTGATGACAACTGATCCATCTTGGAGCCAAAATTTTGAATTTTGAATTTTTTGCAAGCTTTCATATAAGTGATTATTTTTCGCTCTTAATAGGGGGAGAGGTTCTAGAGTTGAGGGAGTGCGGGAGTTTTGAGATTGTGTGACAGAAGATACTCGGGCTCCTATAACTCATTTTTAGGAGTTTTTTCTAGATTTGTAATGTAGAAAGTTCCTTGTTTTCAATAAAGAAGCTAAGTTCCTCCTTAAATTCTTTGGTCTAAGTGTTATGATTGTAAGCATTTTGATTAAAATTATGTGATTCTTTTGTAGAATCCTTCATTTTATCTTAGTTTCTTCAAATGCTTAGGGCTGAGGTACATGTTATAGTGCAGGTCTCTGGTTGTTTATGTGATTCTGTTGCATCAAAATTGTGAGAACATTATTATTCTCCTTTCTGTGAACATCAGTAAGCTATCCTTTCAAGAGAATCATTTATGCAAACTTGTATGTTTGAGTTGTGAGTTTAAGCAATTTTATTAGTTGGTTATCTTGTGGATTTGTAAGCAATTTGCAAGTCTTTTATCATTGGTGGATCATCTAGCAGTAGTTAATTTTCAGTTTTATGCATATCCTTCTTCCTTTTTCTTAGAAATTCATTTAAGTTCTTTAGGTGATCAAATAGGAAGTTGGCCTATGATCTGGAGGTCTGCTCTCATAATAGGATACCCACAGCCTGAGAGTAGTCCAATGTGTCACTGGTTGCGGGAATTTCAAGCTTGCATCGGGTGAAAATCCATGTGACAATAGTTTTTGGCATGCCCGGTGGGACCGTTGGACTTTATAGTTCATAGAGGCCACTGTATGTTATCTTGGTGTGTGCAGAAGCAAATTATTTTCACACCTGGCGACTCAAATCTTTGGTATTTTAGCAATCCAACCTTCCTAGCTTATGAGAAAATACCAGACTAGGCAAAGTGCAGCCTCAGTCAATCATACCCAGGTATCACCCCCCAAAAGGAGAGCTAGGGTAGTTAACAAAGTTCCAGATCCAGCAGTTGGTGTGCTACCTGTTAATTCCAATTCTTATCCTGTTGTTACAACTTATAACAATCCACTTTTTGCAAGTTCTTCTAGTCAGAATTGTAGACATGGACCAGCTATGATACCATGTGAGATTTTGCTAAGATCTAGAGGCAATGGAAAGCACAAATAAGAGAGACAAAATATATGATAGGAATAAACTGTATTCTATCAAGATGCAAAATATGATCAACTGGATCATTACAAGATGTTCAATGATTGCTCGTTATGTCTATACAAATAATGTAGATGAGCCTACTTATATAGGCAAGGCTTATGGATATGTGAGCACACAAACATGACATGTGGCTCAATATGAAACAAGGGTAGGTAGGAAATAGGTGTGGGTAGGTAGGAGAAATAATATAATAGTCCACATGAGGTGGATCACCCACTGAATGTGGAGTGTAACAACAAGATCAACACCATAAAAAGTGGAAATTCTCCTACACACACTATCCCAATATGGCACAAACACCCAAGTGTCTCATACCCAAACTAATATGAAATGCATTTCCTAAGTAAACTTAAGTAAAGTGTAATAATATCCATGATGAATAATTATTTACACCAACACCCCGCCTTAAGTGCAACTTAGGGGAATGCACTTAAGTCTACAATGCAACTACGCAATGCAAGATGGGTCCCGGCTATGAGGCCATGTTAGGTACCCATGTACAAATGCAAATGCAATCTCCCATAAAGCAAGGAAAGAGAGAAAAACCCAATGGGAAAAAACCCTCCCCCAAAAGAGAGATGATCAAAGCACACAATGCTCTCAATGATGAATCTCCTGCAAAGATGGTCCAATGATGATGACCAAAATACCTCCCCATAAGGAAGAAAGAGAGCCAATTTTGCACCAATAATGTCAAAGTGTGACAAAACCAGGTACCAAGTCGATGATGATGAATCACTTGCTGCAACAAAATGAAGATCAGGCATGGAGACAACCTGCTATGAGCATCATCTAGATACTCAGAAATAGAAGAAATACTAGTACAATCCAAATCTCATGGGAGCCATGCACAAATGTGTACAATCTAAGTCTCAACTGGAGCCATGCACCAAGTCTCACAAGATATTCCTAATCTATGTGCACAAGAGGATTACATCAAATATGTCAACAATGACAAGATACAAAGAATTGTGGCACTTTATGATAGTGTGAGTACAACATTGCTCATGCAAGAGCATACATCATGATAAAATATTCAAATGTGGAAACATGAAAATGATGTCACCAACAAAGAAACCCTATAGAACATTTCAGATGAATATGCCTTCGAATGGAATTTCACCAAGAGATATAAATGAACAACTAACCCCCCATAAAAAGATCATGTTGGCACTTGCAAATAATAGCAAAGTGGACTTCTGATTTCAACTTTAGAAATTCTCAAAATGAGATCTAAGAGAATTGAACAAATACTGTTAGAGATCTAAACTAGGATCCAAGCAAAATGCAAGTACCAAATATGCCAAAATGGCTAAATACTGAAAGTACAATTTCTACTCAAAATCACTATAAACAAATGGCAGATTCTGAAAGTAGATGAAAAAATATGCTCTTTCAAAAAAAACGGCACCTGAAAAGGAGTCCATATGAGTCCAAATGAAGCCTCCAAAGTTGTAAAAATCGGGATTTCGCGATTTCTGAAAATTAGACAAATCAAGCACCATTGTACAGAACACAAAATTCTACCCCAAACCAAAAACAATTGCTTGAAAAAACAAGTCCGGATGAGTGAGATATCACTATTTGAAAATTGCCTGCAAAATTATAATTTCTGGAAAATTTCCGCTGCGGCTTCAAACTTCAAATGTCTCTAGATTTGGCCTCTGAAGTCCGATTTGGATGAAACAAAAGGCAAAACTGACTTTCTTGGACCTCCTCAATCCAATGGTAACCTCAGATTTGATCCATCAAGCCTCAATAATAACTTGGAATAGAAAGCTCCAAAAATGCAAACCCCAAATATCATCAAATTTCTCTCAATTAGCAAACCAATGACACTCTAATGGCTCTGATACCATGTGACACATGAACCTAGCTCTAATACCATGTAAGACATGGACCAGCTCTGATACCATGTGATATTTTGCCAAGATCTAGAGGCAATGGAAAGCACAAATAAGAGAGACAAAATATATGATAGGAATAAACTGTATTCTATCAAGATGCAAAATATGATCAACTGGATCATTACAAGATGTTCAATGATTGCCCGTTATGTCTATACAAATAATGTAGATGAGCCTGCTTATATAGGCAAGGCTTATGGATATGTGAGCACACAAACATGACATGTGGCTCAATACGAAACAAGGGTAGGTAGGAAATAGGTGTGGGTAGGTAGGAGAAATAATATAATAGCCCACATGAGGTGGATCACCCACTGAATGTGGAGTGTAACAACAAGATCAACACCATAAAAGGTGGAAATTCTCCTACACACACTATCCCAATGTGGCACAAACACCCAAGTGTCTCATACCCAAACTACTATGAAATGCATTTCCTAAGTAAGCTTAAGTAAAGTGTAATAATATCCATGATGAATAATTATTTACACCAACAAGAATACACCAAATATGGCTCTTAATCAACCCCCTAGGGTTCATCCCTTTGTGCCTTTTAATCAGGGTAGTCCTTTAAATTTGGTTCAACATGATGACATACCAGCTGCAGCACTTAAGAGTTTGCCATTTTTCACTGGAGAGGATCAAACAACAGCTATTGAATATATTAGAGATGTGGCTTCCTTGTGTGGAGTGCATCATATTGTTACATAAAATGTTGCTTTGAGGCTTTTGGCAGTCTCTTTCAAAGGGAAAGC